>NC_069502.1:782032867-782035367 GCF_027579735.1 Bombina bombina | reverse complement strand
GCCTGTAGATCCACTTTTCTATTCATTCCCTTAGGTTCTAAAGTTTTAAGGGTGTGTCTATTGTCCAGAGGCGCTTGTTCTATTGCCTTTACTTTTAGTTGGCTGAAATCCCTATTTTATTGTGATGTATTCTGAAATGGTTTGATACACTGTTTTTAATCCCAATTTTATATTCTTTATATGTTCTATAACATGTCTTTTAAGGGTTCTTTTGGTTCGGCCTATGTATCTCTTCTGACACGAACACTCTAAAAGGCAAACCACATATTTTGACTGACATGTCAAATGAGATTTAACATGAAACTGCCTTTTGTGTTGGTGCCCAAAGAAAGTCTTATTTTTCCCATCCACTAATTTGCACACAGTGCAATTCTTCCTATTGCACTTAAAAAACCCATTCCTGACTATTTTGTGATTTAAACAAGTGTGTTTTGTGTTCCTCCTTTCTTCGATTGGCTTTAGCCTACTGTGTACCAAATGATGCTTCAGGTTGTTATTTCTCCTAAAAACTACCTTTGGTTTTTCTTCTAATATTTTACATAGAATCTTGTCTGGTTTCAGAACATCTCTATGTTTCTTAACACAATCCTCTCTATCTTTTTGGCTCTGTTATAGTTAGTCAAAAAATTGGTTTGATTATTTACCTTTTGCAATTTATTCAACTTGTCATTGTTCTTAATTTGTTGTCTATCCAAAATTCTAGCTTTCTTGTAGCTATCCTCTATAATTTCCACTCGGTACTGTTTTGCCCTAAACTTATGTTTAAGGATATTAGCTTCTCTATCAAAAGCCTCCATCTTGTTACAATTCCCACATAAACACTGGAATAGTCCATATCGTATATTATGGATCCATTTTTGTGATGGCAACTAACAGCATGTAAATAGCTGTTTTAAACAGTTTATTTTATATATAGACTGCTGGCTATTCTAACACTTTCATGAAATAAGATGACATCTAAAGTCAATCTTCATTTAAATAGATTTGCCAGTGAATTTTACGTTTAACTGGTTATTGTTAACAAATTTCATGAAAGAATTCAAAGTATTCTCACTACTTTCCAAATAATTATGATGTCGTCTGTAAAGCAACACCATAATTTGATATTGGATCTGAAAGGATTATTATTCCAAATGAAGTTATTTTCCACAAAATAACATGTTAAAAAAAATTTGCATAATTGGGGGCAAAGCGAGTCCCAATCTGCAAATAATATTGGTCCTCAAAAAGAAAATACATTTGTGCTAAGGATAAATTCAATACCTTACAAAATAAAATCCTGTTTTAATTTGGGTAAATTGTCATGTTCAGGTAAAGGGAGAGTCTACACCAGCATTTTTATTGTTTTTTAAAAGATAGATAATCCCTTTATAACCCATTCCCCAGTTTTGTATAACCAACACAGTTATATTAATATACTTTTTACCTCTGTGATTACCTTGTATCTAAGCATCTTCTGACAGCACCCTGATCACATGACTTATCTATTGACTTGCATTTTAGCCAATTAGTGCTGTGTTAACTGCCCGAGCACATTATCTATATGGCTTGCATGAACTAGCACTCCCCTGTTGTGAAAAGCAAATAAAAAAGCATTCAGATAAGAGGTAGCCTTCAATGGCTTAGAAATTAGCATATAAGCCTACCTTGATTTATCTTTCAACTAAGAATACCAATAGAACAAAGCACACTTTTTGATAAACGTAAATTGGAAAGTTTTTTAAAATTACATGTCCTATCTGAATGATTAAAGTTTAATTTAGACTAGACTGTCCCTTTAAGAAATGTTTGACATATAGAATCCCTTGTAAGTGAGGAATGCAGGTCAGGAACAAGGAAGTCACGTCAAAAAGTCAACCACTTATAATCAGGATTCCACTGTATTGGATAAAAAAAAAAATACTCAGTAGATCAAGGGTATCCCTTAATATGATTTTATATTTAGAACCATAGGTTTTAACAAGTGATCTATGTATTGTGATAGATTACAAGTGAGAGAATCAATACCCCAAATAAATCGGTCTCCCTGGTGGATTTTCTACACTCTTATGTACCTTGGGCAAGTGGTAAAAGATTGCTGTTTAACATTTTTCAGTGTATAGGAATTTGGACTCCTCTCTGCTGATAATCCCGTTCAGTTTAGCTTTAAACAAAAGTTGATCTATTTCCTAAATACAATTTACAGTTGGATCCTTGTCTAATTGTATAGATGTCTTGATCATCTAGAATCCTGCTTGCTTCCTTGATGTAATCCTCTATTCTGGATTACCATGCTGCAGCATGGTAATCCTCACGTAATTATGATACTTATCTTTTTTAAAAACTCTAAGGCTTTTCTTTCCTCAAGTTATCATATTTAGATTTTTTATGATTAAAGAAATCACACCGTTCATTGAAATCCCTTTCCACCAGTTTTTGCAGTACTGGTATATAAATTACCCTGCAATTGTATAGGGTAAAATTTTGATTTAGGTTTAAAGTAGCTATGTTGAAACCCTTC
>NC_069502.1:781945367-782027867 GCF_027579735.1 Bombina bombina | reverse complement strand
TGCTGGCTTTGAACCCTGCAATTCCAATGGCAAGATAACTGTACACAAACAGAAAATATTTACAAGTACAAATGTTAGTTAAAATTGAATGTTAATTATGAAAGGTCCACCAGATTTACCAAGAGTAACATTACCCAACAACACTATCCGCTGGTTAACAAGGACGTGGCTGCATTAAATTGGGTAATTACACTTCACATCGAGCAAAATATAACCTACACGAAATCAAGCAGATTTTAAATCTATTCTATCGAAATCCACCACTTAACCATAGCCCTCCCCATCCCTTATCATGTGCTGTATAAACGGTGATTCATTACCTTTCGGTTATTAACACTGGCACCGGAATAAATGTAGTAAGCGATCCCAAAAAGCCAGAGGAATGCAAAACATAGCAAGATTCTAGATTTCCTCCTCATTGTTTTTCGATTATTCTTATAATACGGTTTACTAAATGAATGCTTAAAACCTCCTGTCTTCTTTCCTATGCGTGTTACGAAGATTCACACTTCCTCCCCAGTCATCTGTTTCTCCGCACCTCCAAGCCCTGCCTCGACCTATTCCCAGTCCCACTTATTAGATTCTCTTGGTGCTTGCATACAAGGCCACCAGACAGGATATCGCCAACATCACCAGGTCAGAGGGCAAAGGTTGAGGTTTGTTCGACCGTCCAATCAGAGATCAAGGAGGGATTACGGGCCTGGTGGGTAGGGATAAAGTAGTTGCTATGGTTACTACACGCTAGTTCTCTTTCCACACTATAGCGGCGCTACTTCTCAATGTGGGAATATTTTACTGTTTATAAATACGTCTGTTCCAGAAATCTCAACTGAAAAGCATCGGTGCGTGATATTGGTGTGTAAAAAGTACCTTTTTTTAAAAAAATGATTAGTTAAAATATATTTGCCCCACACCTTTATTAAGGATGTTTAGTAAAAATTTTAAACGCAGTTTGTTGCCTGTAGGTAAATTCATTTTAAGGAAATGGAAATATGAATCCTAAGAAAATGTATTAAGAAATTAAAAAGATATCACTATAGATGGTTTTACATTTTTTTTTTTTTAAAACAACTTATAAATATAACCTTTACTTTAGCGAATTAGCGGGACATAAAACTAAATGAATATGGTTATGAAAATCAAATTGTTCTGCAATATTTCCCAATTAAAATTACTTTTAGTTTTAAAGAGGACACCTCGTGCAAAATAAAGTTTATAATCCTCATGCTCTAAGAACCTTGAATGATTGTATCAGCATAAGTATAGCAGTATCGCAAAGACAGTGGCCCTAGGGGCCAATTTACTAATGTCTGTCGGACATCGCTGAATGCGGACAGCATACGCTATCGGCATTCAGCATTGCACAAGCAGTTCTAGTGAACTGCTTGTGCAATGCCGCCCCCTGCAGGAGGTGTCAATCAACCATCATCATTACTGGAAAAGAAGCCTAGGAGCGCCAAAGATAGGCTGGGAACTAAAATGACATATGGTGGGTGGAGTTAAACCATATATAATATATACAAGGAAAAATGTGTGATAAAAAGTGATAGAGAAAAAATCGCATCAAATAAATAATACCAAATATTTCAGTGTCCTTTAAATAGTGCACATAAAATACAAATTATTACAGTAAAATACATAAGTAAAAACATGGATCCATGAAACATTAGGCACAAAATATATAAAACATTATAAAAACATTATGTTAAATGAAAGCGTTATCATAAAAAATGAGGTCATAAAAAATGATGGTTGGACAAATATAACTCCGGATGGGAACAGTATCCCCTATGGAAAGTGCAAACGTGCTATGATAATTGCACAGATATAGTACAAAAGGATATACAAAAAAATGGGGGTACCCCCTCACAATGTGAACAGTGTAACAAACAGACAGTGTAAAATGTGACCGTGTCTATTTGGACAAAAAACTATGCATAAAAAATGAAAAAGTAAAAAAGAGATAACTGTGTAAAAAAAGCTGTGAAAAAAAGTGTGTCCTTGGGAAAAGTCAGTGATAAAAAGTAGTGATGAACAATGTTAGTGATGTAAAGTTCCAAATGATATAAGTGTTGTAAGTAAAACTTCCTCAAGTCTCCTCAGAAGAAGGTTCCAAACAGTGTGTAGGTGGTGGGTAAGGGAGTATCCGGTAAAACCTGGGTGTAATCCCTATATCCAACCTCTTAATCCATCGATAGTCTTCCGCTATTCACGGCTCAGACATCAGTCACGGTCCCGGTCTGTCTCCTCTTGAGTTGATCCTCCCCCTGTTTCCACATCACCATCAGGTGCATATAGAAGTTGTAACTCCTCTTCATACAGCATGCGCTTTCAGCGTTCCCCGGAAACCGCCAGCAGACTTCCTGCTTGTAAGGTGTCCCACATCAGACCGGTCTTTAGCGAATTAGCGGGACATAAAACTAAATGAATATGGTTATGAAAATCAAATTGTTCTGCAATATTTCCCAATTAAAATTACTTTTAGTTTTAAAGAGGACACCTCGTGCAAAATAATGTTTATAATCCTCATGCTCTAAGAACCTTGAATGACTGTATCAGCATAAGTATAGCAGTATCGCAAAGACAGTGGCCCTAGGGGCCAATTTACTAATGTCTGTCGGACATCGCTGAATGCGGACAGCATACGCTATCGGCATTCAGCATTGCGCAAGCAGTTCTAGTGAACTGCTTGTGCAATGCCGCCCCCTGCAGGAGGTGTCAATCAACCTGATCATATTCGATCGGGTTGATCATCATTACTGTATGCCGCTCAGAGGCGGCGGATACAGTTAAGAAGCTGCAGTCTTAAGCCTGAAGGCAGGGCCGCCATCAGGGGGTGACAGGGGTGACTCCTGTCAGGGGCCCAATGAGCCAGGGGGGGGCCATGAGGCAAGAACTAAAAAAAAAAAAAAAAATTTTTTTTTTTTTAAATTTTGGCAGCCACCAGTTGGTACTATAGCAGAGTGCTAATTGAGCATGGGAAATGTTATTACAAGGAGTAAAGTATTAGCATTTGAGAGGATTTCTTAGTGTGCACTAAACCACTATGCTCAGTGTGAGACAGACTTGGCACTTTGTACAGTGTGTGCCTGAGTCAGACGGCAGATCACTTTCATTTGAAGAGGAGGTAGGACTTACTTAGCAAATGTTTTTTACTTCTTTGTGCAATTTTGGATTGTAACTTCAGTGTGGTAGTAGTTGTATGGTGGGGCTAGGGGTCCATAAAAACACATTTTTTAGCAGCAGTGTATTTATGATTATTTGACAATGCTGTAGAAATTCTATATTTAAAACCATGCAGAAATATTTCCTCCTCAATACACAAATGGTAGATGCCCTTTTGGCAGATATGCATTTATATATATATATATATATATATATATATATTACATTCCAGTTTACGGCCCCTTTATGCAAGGACTTTCCAGATACAAGAAGGCATTTTATCTAAGATTTTTACATCTGCATAAAATTTTATACTCTCAGACTAAGATTGCTCAGTGTTTGAAATGAGACAGGTTAACTTAAAACTGTTCAGTTTACACTACAGCTGACTTAGTTTTGAAATACATACCAACAAGCCTCAATCCTGCATTTAACCAGATCTAATGGTATGAGTACCACAACTTATGGTCCCACCAAGACCATATAGAGTACAGCATTTTCAAAATCCATAAGTACAGCTGACAGATGGGAAAATTTGTACACTATATTTGAAGTGGTGCTCTTTGTTGGGGAAAATGGGAAAAAAACAAACAAACATATGTCAATCTTTTAAAGGTACTTTTCTTCATCTAGCCATCTACCCAGCTCATTAATGTACAATTTTGAATTCACAGAATTATTTTTGTTTGCACATTTACAAATATGATTCTTTAAAAAGTGATCTCTTAGGCCTAGATTTAGAGTTCGGCGGTAGCCGTCAAAACCAGCGTTAGAGGCTCCTAACGCTGGTTTTGGGCGCCCGCTGGTATTTGGAGTCAGTGATTAAAGGGTCTAACGCTCACTTTACAGCCGCGACTTTTCCATACCGCAGATCCCCCTACGCCATTTGCGTAGCCTATCTTTTCAATGGGATCTTTCTAACGCTGGTATTTAGAGTCGTTTCTGCAGTGAGCGTTAGAGCTCTAACGACAAGATTCCAGCCGCCTGAAAAAAGCAGGAGTTAAGAGCTTTCTGGCTAACGCCGGTTCATAAAGCTCTTAACTACTGTACCCTAAACTACACTAACACCCATAAACTACCTATGTACCCCTAAACCGAGGTCCCCCCACATCGCCGCCACTCGATTAAAATTTTTAACCCCTAATCTGCCGACCGCCACCTACGTTATACTTATGTACCCCTAATCTGCTGCCCCTAACCCCGCCGACCCCTATATTATATTTCTTAACCCCTAACTTGCCCCACACAACGTCGCCGCAAGCTACTTAAAATAATTAACCCCTAATCTTCCGACCGCAAATCGCCGCCACCTACGTTATCCCTATGTACCCCTAATCTTCTGCCCCTAACATCGCCGACCCCTATGTTATATTTATTAACCCCTAATCTGCCCCCCACAACGTCGCCGACACCTACCTACACTTATTAACCCCTAATCTGCCGAGCGGACCTGAGCGCTACTATAATAAAGTTATTAACCCCTAATCCGCCTCACTAACCCTATCATAAATAGTATTAACCCCTAATCTGCCCTCCCTAACATCGCCGACACCTACCTTCAATTATTAACCCCTAATCTGCCGACCGGAGCTCACCGCTATTCTAATAAATGTATTAACCCCTAAAGCTAAGTCTAACCCTAACACTAACACCCCCCTAAGTTAAATATAATTTTTATCTAACGAAATAAATTAACTCTTATTAAATAAATGATTCCTATTTAAAGCTAAATACTTACCTGTAAAATAAATCCTAATATAGCTACAATATAAATTACATTTATATTATAGCTATTTTAGGATTAATATTTATTTTACAGGTAACTTTGTATTTATTTTAACCAGGTACAATAGCTATTAAATAGTTAAGAACTATTTAATAGTTACCTAGTTAAAATAATTACAAATTTACCTGTAAAATAAATCCTAACCTAAGATATAATTAAACCTAACACTACCCTATCAATAAAATAATTAAATAAACTACCTACAATTACCTACAATTAACCTAACACTACACTATCAATAAATTAATTAAACACAATTGCTACAAATAAATACAATTAAATAAACTATCTAAAGTACAAAAAATAAAAAAGAACTAAGTTACAGAAAATAAAAAAATATTTACAAACATAAGAAAAATATTACAACAATTTTAAACTAATTACACCTACTCTAAGCCCCCTAATAAAATAACAAAGACCCCCAAAATAAAAAATTCCCTACCCTATTCTAAATTTAAAAAGTTACAAGCTCTTTTACCTTACCAGCCCTGAACAGGGCCCTTTGCGGGGCATGCCCCAAGAAGTTCAGCTCTTTTGCCTGTAAAAGAAAACATACAATACCCCCCCCCCCAACATTACAACCCACCACCCACATACCCCTAATCTAACCCAAACCCCCCTTAAATAAACCTAACACTAAGCCCCTGATGATCTTCCTACCTTGTCTTCACCATGCCAGGTTCACCGATCCGTCCTGGCTCCAAGATCTTCATCCAACCCAAGCGGGGGCTAGACATCCACTGAAGAAGTCCAGAAGAGGGTCCAAAGTCTTCCTCCTATCCGGCAAGAAGAGGACATCCGGACCGGCAAACATCTTCTCCAAGCGGCATCTTCTATGTTCTTCCATCCGATGACGACCGGCTCCATCTTGAAGACCTCCAGCGCGGATCCATCCTCTTCTTCCGACGACTAGACGACGAATGACGGTTCCTTTAAGGGACGTCATCCAAGATGGCGTCCCTCGAATTCCGATTGGCTGATAGGATTCTATCAGCCAATCGGAATTAAGGTAGGAATTTTCTGATTGGCTGATGGAATCAGCCAATCAGAATCAAGTTCAATCCGATTGGCTGATCCAATCAGCCAATCAGATTGAGCTCGCATTCTATTGGCTGTTCCGATCAGCCAATACAATGCGAGCTCAATCTGATTGGCTGATTGGATCAGCCAATCGGATTGAACTTGATTCTGATTGGCTGATTCCATCAGCCAATCAGAAAATTCCTACCTTAATTCCGATTGGCTGATAGAATCCTATCAGCCAATCGGAATTCGAGGGACGCCATCTTGGATGACGTCCCTTAAAGGAACCGTCATTCGTCGTCTAGTCGTCGGAAGAAGAGGATGGATCCGCGCTGGAGGTCTTCAAGATGGAGCCGGTCGTCATCGGATGGAAGAACATAGAAGATGCCGCTTGGAGAAGATGTTTGCCGGTCCGGATGTCCTCTTCTTGCCGGATAGGAGGAAGACTTTGGACCCTCTTCTGGACTTCTTCAGTGGATGTCTAGCCCCCGCTTGGGTTGGATGAAGATCTTGGAGCCAGGACGGATCGGTGAACCTGGCATGGTGAAGACAAGGTAGGAAGATCATCAGGGGCTTAGTGTTAGGTTTATTTAAGGGGGGTTTGGGTTAGATTAGGGGTATGTGGGTGGTGGGTTGTAATGTTGGGGGGGGGGGGTATTGTATGTTTTCTTTTACAGGCAAAAGAGCTGAACTTCTTGGGGCATGCCCCGCAAAGGGCCCTGTTCAGGGCTGGTAAGGTAAAAGAGCTTGTAACTTTTTAAATTTAGAATAGGGTAGGGAATTTTTTATTTTGGGGGTCTTTGTTATTTTATTAGGGGGCTTAGAGTAGGTGTAATTAGTTTAAAATTGTTGTAATATTTTTCTTATGTTTGTAAATATTTTTTTATTTCTGTAACTTAGTTCTTTTTTATTTTTTGTACTTTAGATAGTTTATTTAATTGTATTTATTTGTAGCAATTGTGTTTAATTAATTTATTGATAGTGTAGTGTTAGGTTAATTGTAGGTAATTGTAGGTAGTTTATTTAATTATTTTATTGATAGGGTAGTGTTAGGTTTAATTATATCTTAGGTTAGGATTTATTTTACAGGTAAATTTGTAATTATTTTAACTAGGTAACTATTAAATAGTTCTTAACTATTTAATAGCTATTGTACCTGGTTAAAATAAATACAAAGTTACCTGTAAAATAAATATTAATCCTAAAATAGCTATAATATAAATGTAATTTATATTGTAGCTATATTAGGATTTATTTTACAGGTAAGTATTTAGCTTTAAATAGGAATCATTTATTTAATAAGAGTTAATTTATTTCGTTAGATAAAAATTATATTTAACTTAGGGGGGTGTTAGTGTTAGGGTTAGACTTAGCTTTAGGGGTTAATACATTTATTAGAATAGCGGTGAGCTCCGGTCGGCAGATTAGGGGTTAATAATTGAAGGTAGGTGTCGGCGATGTTAGGGAGGGCAGATTAGGGGTTAATACTATTTATGATAGGGTTAGTGAGGCGGATTAGGGGTTAATAACTTTATTATAGTAGCGCTCAGGTCCGCTCGGCAGATTAGGGGTTAATAAGTGTAGGTAGGTGTCGGCGACGTTGTGGGGGGCAGATTAGGGGTTAATAAATATAACATAGGGGTCGGCGATGTTAGGGCAGCAGATTAGGGGTACAAAGGGATAACGTAGGTGGCGGCGGTTTACGGAGCGGCAGATTAGGGGTTAAAAGTGTAATGCAGGGGGTCAGCGATAGCGGGGGCGGCAGATTAGGGGTTAATAAGTGTAAGGCTAGGGGTGTTTAGACTCGGGGTACATGTTAGAGTGTTAGGTGCAGACGTAGGAAGTGTTTCCCCATAGGAAACAATGGGGCTGCGTTAGGAGCTGAACGCTGCTTTTTTGCAGGTGTTAGGTTTTTTTTCAGCTCAAACAGCCCCATTGTTTCCTATGGGAGAATCGTGCACGAGCACGTTTTTGAGGCCGGCCGCGTCCGTAAGCAACTCTGGTATCGAGAGTTGTATTTGCGGTAAAAATGCTCTACGCTCCTTTTTTGGAGCCTAACGCAGCATTTGTTTGAACTCTCGATACCAGAGTTAAATTTATGGTGCGGCCAGAAAAAAACCCGCGGAGCGTTAACAGCCCTTTTACCGCCAAACTCCAAATCTAGCCGTAGATTTGTGCATTTTTTTTTATCATGCATGTCACACACTGTTGATTTAGGGGATGCAAGGTGCATACAAGTTTCCTCCTGTGAGTGTTTCTGTGGGTGTATGTGTTTATGTCTTTATGCTTTGGTTTGTGTCTCTATGTGTATGTATTTTTTATCTGTGGGTCTCTCTGTGAGGGTGGGTGTTACCGTGTGTATGTCTTTGTGCATTTTCTGTGGATGTCTGTGAGGGTGTGTGCATATGTCTTTGAGCTTTTTCTATGGGTGTTTCTGTGAGGGTGTTTGTGTGTATGTATGTATGTATGTCTGTGTTTTCTGTGGGTGTCTCTGTGAGGGTGTGTGTATGTCTTTGTGTGTTTTCTGTGGATGTCTCAGTGAGGGTGTGTGTATGTATGTATTTCTGTGTTTTTCATGTGGTTGTCTCTCTGTGTGTGTGTGTGTGTGTGTGTCTTTGTGTGTTTTCTGTGGGTGTCTCTGTGTGTGTATGTCTTTGTTTGTTTTCTGAGGCTGTCTCTGTCGGTGTTTCCTTGGGTGTATGTGCAAGTTTCAGTTTGTGTGTCTGTGTCCATTGTCTGTTCCTTTTTAGGACATTTTGACCTTACTACTAATTATTCACATCTTTCTACAGACTTTGAGACTAACAAGACCTTTCCGGAAGTAAACACTCCACCATTTAACCTTTAAATTATTGTTTAGGCAGTTCAGGGCCCTTCCTTTCAGCCACTGCATGCTGTTGTCATAATTTAGTTGTCATCTTCCTTTACAAAAAGATAATCAGAACTCCATATTTTGTTTTCTAAATCTCCTTTTTTTACAAAACTGTAGTTTACCTCATTACTTGTCAGGTCAATGTAAACAAGTGCTAAGTGTCTGTTTGGGTTTCTGTGTCTGAGTGTGTTTCTTTGCGTGTCTGCTAGAGTGTCTATATGTGAATCCTTATGTGTGAGTGTGTTTGTGTGTTTCAGTGTATGAGTGTGTCTGTGTGTGTGTGTATGTTACTACCTTTACAACATTTCCAAGTTTAAATAGACAATTAAGAATAAAGTGCATATACATTTTAGTCACTTGGTCAAGAATTGCACATGTCAAAGGAGGGGGGGGGGCCCTGATCAATGGTTGAGACAGGGGCCCCAAAATTTCTAGTGGCGGCCCTGCCTGAAGGCTCGGGCGGAAACAAGGTGAACAGGGGCCATTCGGCCCTTGTTCAATGGACCCTATATTCAAAGTTTCTCTAGTTTAGAGAGAAATTGCAGTTCAAACTTCACAGAGGCTGAACTGAATATTCAAAAGAAAACGTGTGAGATATATAAGATACTTCATGTAGAAAGCTCCTTTATTTGTTTTAACCGATCGCCGTTCTTAGCTGCTACAGCAGCCCACAGCTAAAACATTTTTTTGCTGTAAGGTGACGTTTTCACCTCTTAGCCAATAGTCGTGCGGTAAATCCAGCTTGGCACCCATGGGAGCTGGATTTACCGCACGGCTATTGGCTAAGAGGTGAAAGCGTTACCTCTTAGCAAAAAAAAATTTAAACGAATGGCAAAGGGTTGTGTATACTAGAACTAAAAAAGGGTGAACAGACCTGCCAACCTCACTAACTGCACTTCTCACTAACCATGCAGTCTGTAATAAAGGTTTAAAAACAAAAACAAAAAGATTGGAGGTGGCGCCTACGGCAGTCTGGTAATGAATGTGTAGTTAATTGTACTTTCCAAATACCCCAAATTAAATAAATTAATATAACAGTGATAGCAAATAAAGGTAAAAATTAGAAGGTTTATTAACACAGTGAAAAACATATGTTAAAAATGGCTATTCATGCTAAGACACCGATCTCAAATATATTTAAAAGGATGTGTTGAGAATATTCAGATGACTCAAAAAACAATTAAAATTCACAAATGTTGGACGTGGCTCATAAACAGTTAAAGGGACATAATACTCATATGCTAAATCACTTGAAACTGATGCAGTATAACTGTAAAAAGCTGACAGGAAAATATCACCTGAGCATCTCTATGTAAAAAAGGAAGATATTTTACCTCACAATCTCCTCAGCTCAGCAGAGTAAGTTTTGTGTAAAAAGTTATACTTCACCTGCTCCCAGCTGCAGGTAAAAATAAAAAAAAATGAAGAAATGAACAGCAGCCAATCAGCATCAGCAGTGCTGAGGTCATGAACTCTTACTGTGATCTCATGAGATTTCACTTAACTCTCATGAGATTTCATAGTAAGCTTCCTTTACCTGATTGGTGAAATAATATGAGAGTTCACGAGGCTCATCACCTAAGCTGTCCTAGGGACAGACACACTAAAATGCTGCTTAGAAATCCTTTACAATGGAGGTGGCTACTGAGGAACTTTTGAGGTAAAATATCTTTCTTTTTTTACATAGAGATGTTCAGGTGATATTTTCTAGTCAGCTTTTTACAGCTATGCTGCATCACTTTCAAGTGTTTAAACATTTGGGTATTATGGCCCTTTAATATCTAAATGATAAATATCCCAACAACATTAAATACAGATGACTGGATTGTGGCTCAAATTTAAATGTGTCTAAAAGACAAAGAAATCAGCTGTTACATTCTCGTGTAGTTGGCACCAAGGAAGTTCATTTAAAATCCTTTTAAAATCCTTTATGGACACTGTGACTTTAATCAAGTGACTGTGCTGTTCAATCAAGTCTAATCAGCTGCTATTCCAGAGACTGTGGGTTAACACAACACTATATACGATATCAGAGTTCTCTAGCACCTATAACACAGTTCTTGTAAAATACAAAATCTTTTTCCAGGCACTCGTCAGTGTTAATACTTCAATCAGATCATTGGACCGTGTGTGTGATGTCACACTTACCCAATATTTCCAATCAGCAGTGGCGGCTCTTTTATCGCTTACCTGCTTCAGATGGGCTCGGTCTTGTATGTGTGTGGTCCCAGACTAGGTCATGTTGGTCTGTGGTATCCAATTTTCTTCAAGTGCGCGCACTTTAAATGATGAACCTTTTTCTTCCTGAAAGTGTAAACTCCTACCGCCTTCTTAGCTTATTTCTCCAAATTATTTATATTCAAGCTAGTATGGTGGTCCTGGGAGTCGAAGTTGCAGTCAGCTGTCTGACTGTTCACTCAGGGCTGGATGTGGATTTTCTACGCGTTTCAGCTCTCCAGGGAGCCTTCTTGACAAAAAAAAATTTAAGCTGTGGGCTGCTGTAGTAGTTAAGAACGGCGATCGGTTGAAACAAATAAAAAAAAATTTGCTAAGAGGTGACGCTTTCACCTCTTAGCCAATAGACGTGCGGTAAATACGGCTCCCATGGGGCCAAGCCGGATTTACCGCACGGCTATTGGCTAAGAGGTGAAAACGTCACCTTATAGCAAAAAAAATTTTTTAGCCGTGGGCTGCTGTAGCAGCTAAGAACGGAGATAGGTTGAAAAAAATAAAGGAGCTTTCTACATGAAGTATCTTATACTTCATGAATGAAAGTCCCCTTTATTTGTTTCAATAGTCAATCCTAGCATTTGTACAACGCAAGGATTGACTTTCACTTTAAGTTTTGCACTTTTTAATTTAATATTTTAATACATTTAGATTGAGCTCAAGCAGTGATTTTACAAATTCTGATTATGTTTTAAAAGTTATCTAACAAATCGAAAAATAAATAGTACTAAAAAATAAAAAAGCCAAGCTACACTTAAAAACTATCTCCTGAAATAGATAGTGAAAAACCTAGAATTTAAAACTGTCCACCCCCTACTACCCAGCCCCTTCATTTTCTCACCGGATTTGGACTTTACAGAGCATTCATGATCTCCCAGAAGCATGGTTTTATTTGTTTGGTGTTCTTTACACCCTCATGGAAGAGCTGACCACCCAGCCCCTGTCCGGCCTCCAGGGCCGGATTTACATCTCAGGTGCCTGTAGGCACAAAAACCTGAAGTGCCCCCCCCCCCAAAAAAAAAAAGTGAAAAAAAAAATGAGGATATTTTTTTTAATTATTATTTAGGACAACTAAAAATAAATATTATATGTAAAACATTAAAGCTTAAGGTAATTACATTTTCCCTTTTATCGAGATACACAAATGCATACACCAATTGCAACATTTGTTGTAATGGAAGCTACACCAAAAATTAATATTCACTTAACTCAAATGGCCATACAATTTCTTTTATGTATAACAAAAACAAATCATGTTAAACTTTTAATGCAAAATAATCTAAAGAAAACCCTATTTAAAGGGACATAAAATGTGACAGTTTGCTAGGGCATTTTATTATTGCACTAGTGCTTGCACAGAAGTGTGTTAGCCTCTTGCAAAAGAGTTAAACACATAGACAATGTCAGTTCTGAGACAGCAATACACATCTGTGCAGACCCAGATGGGCTCATAGGACATGTTTACTGACAAGCCATTAGTGTATTGCTTTTCTGAAGATGACTTTGACTATGTGCTTAACATTTTGTTGGAGTTAAACACAATTTTGGGTAAACAATAGCAATATTAAAACTAGCAGCATGCAAGCTCATCAACAACCTTTGCAGTCAGTGGAAGAAAATATAAAATGTAGGTCTTTTTTCCACTGCATGAAAAAAAGCTTGTGAACTCTGATATTTTTGGTACAAATACACACAGATGTTACATTTATTTTGTTCTGAAATATAAATATCATATGATGTTGCTCTCAAAGGAAAAAATGTGTAGATTATATGTAATCCAGGGGTCAACAAATGTGTTTAAAATTAGAAGGCAGTAAGAATATTTAGGAGCTCTACCTTTAGGACCCACACAGTGGTATTTGTATATAGATCTATACGCCTAGATTTAGACTATTGTCGGTAAAGACCCGTGGTGCTAACAAGGCTTTTTTTTCCAGAGCACCCATAAGCCAACGCTGGTATTACGAGTTGTCTGAATGGCTGCGTTAGCCTCAGAAAAGGGAGCGTTGAGCAGAATTTAGCTCCACTTCAACCCTCAATACCAGCGTTGCCTACGGTAGCGGTAAGCTGGAAAAACGTGCTTGTGCACGATATCCCCATAGGAAACAATGGAGCTGAGCTTGCTGAAAAAAAAACCTAACACCTGCAAAAAAGCAGTGTTCAGCTCCTAACGCAGCCCCATTGTTTCCAATAAGGAAACACTTTCTAAGTCTACACCTAACACCCTAACATGAACCCCGAGTCTAAACACCCCTAACCTTACACTTATTAACCCCTAATTTGCCGCCCCCGCTATCGCTGACACCTGCATTTTATTATTAACCCCTAATCTGCCACTGCCGCAACCTACATTATCCCTATGAACCCCTAATCTGCTGTCCCTAACATCGCCGACACCTATATTATATTTATTACCTATACCAGCTTTGTGAAGGTACTGACAGACAATATAATTATTATTATAAGATATATATCACTTGGTGTGAACAACTCCACACAGGAATCCCACATTCGCGGATAACACCAAGTGTATGCAGAGTAAGTGTACACAACTATTGTAATGTAGATACCTAGGGCTTACCGCACAGTAGATCAAACCGACTGTTGAGAAAGTCTCTTCCACGCTGCCACAGTGAAAGCGTGTAGCTTGTTGTGCATACACAGGTAGAAAAACACCTGTGCCGCCTAAGTGAATCACCTGCTACGTCACGCAAGTGAACTGCTGCTACTTCTCCGGTGCTGTTAGGGCTCTCCAATACCCCTTTTCTTCCATCCAAGAAACAAACACCAATATCGCACAAATTCACAGTACCGGTAAAGAAAGGCAGGGAGAGAAAGCATCCATTTAAAAGGTAGACTTTATTATACTTGCATTAAAATTGTACAAAGGCACAGCAAACTGTCAGAATCCACGGCTGACGAGTTTCCCGCCTCACGGGCAGTTCATCAGAGCACTGGATAGAGCGCTAAACATAGCTGTTACGCTGGAATCTAGGTCATTAGTAACTATTAATCTATTTTGCCTGATAAATGTTAGTAGATATTTGATGATTATATTTTTTTTGTTATAAACATTATCTCCACTATACATATGCAATTTTTTAATAGAAAATGAATGAAATCGAATTTTCACAATTTGTGCTTCAACAAATGTTAAAGATTGAACGATTCAGAAAAGTCTAATTTGAAACCTTATGTGATTGCAATTATGTCTTTCGCCACTGTGTGTCTAGTCTAACATAGTTCGTAGCAATTTGCTTAGTGCCCTTTGCTGCTCTTAGCTACCTGCAATTACTTTTTATATGGTCAGTTTGCATTTAACTTTTATATTGATAAAGCTACTTATATTGCGGTTGACATGAGCAGCGATACTGGCTATATGCTAGGAAATGTGAAGAAAAACATTCCTATACTTGTTCGTTTTCAATCTATCTAAAGATAGGGTTCCAAGATTTAGTAATGTCTTAACTTTTAAGAAAACTAATTTTGTTTTTAAATGAGAGTGTTTTTTACCTTTATCTGTTATACATACTATGGGATAAAGTAAACATGTAGTTAATGTGTGTGTCTCCAATTGAACATTTTCATTGGTTCCTTTGTGTGACATATCCCAGATTTAACAGCTGTGTTTAGCGCTCTATCCAGTGCTCTGATGAGCTGCCCGTGAGGCAGGAAACGCGTCAGCCATGGATTCTGACAGTTTGCTGTGCCTTTGTACAATTTTAATGCAAGTATAATAAAGTCTACCTTTTAAATGGATGCTTTCTCTCCCTGCCTTTCTTTACCGGTACTGTGAATTTGTGCGATATTTATATTTATTACCCCCTAGTCTGCCCCCCCAACGTCGCCGCCACCTACCTACACTTACTAACCCCTAATCTGCCGACCGGACCTCGCCGTCACTATAATAAATGTATTAACCTCTAAACCACCGCACACCCGCCGCGCAAACACTATAATAAATTTTATTAACCCCTAATCTGCCCTCCCTAACATCGCCGCCACCTACTTATTAACCCCTAATCTCCCGCCCCCAATGTCGCCGCTACTATAATAAAGTTATTAACCCCTAAACCTAAGTCTAACCCTAACACCCCTAACTTAAATATAATTTAAATTAAACAAACTAAATTTACTATCATTAAATAAATTAATTCTATTTAAAACTAAATACTTACCTATAAAATAAACCCTAATATAGCTACAATATAACTAATAGTTACATTGTAGCTATTTTAGGATTTTTATTTATTTTACAGGCAACTTTGTATTTATTTTAACTAGGTACAAATAGCTATTAAATAGTTAATAACTTGGAGTTAATAACTATTTTAGAGCTACCTAGTTAAATAATAACAAAATTTCCTGTAAAATAAATCCTAACCTAAATTACAATTACACCTAACACTACACTATCAATAAATTAATTAAATAAACTACCTAATAGTATCTAAACTAAAATACAATTAAATAAACTAAACTATAGTACAAAAAAAAACCCATGAAATTACAAAAAAATAAAAAAGAATTAGAAGAAGTTTAAACTAATTACACCTAATCTAAGCCCCCTAATAAAATATAAAAGCCCCCCAAAATAATAAAATGCCCTACCCTATCCTAAATTAAAAAGTAATCAGCTCTTTTACCAGCCCTTAAAAGGGCTTTTTGCGGGCATTGTCCCAAAGTAATCAGCTCTTTTACCTGTAAATAAAAATACAATCCCCCCCAACATTACAACCCACCACCCACAAACCCCTACTCTAATTGCAATCAGCCAATCAGATTGAAGTTCAATCCGATTGGCTGATCCAATCAGCCAATCGTATTGACCTCGCATTCTATTGGCTGTTCCGATCAGCCAATAGAATGCAAGGTCAATCCGATTGGCTGATTGGGTCAGCCAATCGGATTGAACATCAATCTGATTGGCTGATTGCATCAGCCAATCAGATTTTTCTTACCTTAATTCCGATTGGCTGATAGAATCCTATCAGCCAATCGGAATTCGAGGGACGCCATCTTGGATGACGTCATTTAAAGGAACCTTCATTCGGACTTAGGACATCGTACGAAGAGGATGGCTCCGCGTCGGATGGATTCAAGATATCTCCGCTCTGGTTGATTGAAGATTGAAGATGCCGCTTTGATGAAGACATCTGCCGCTTGGAGGACCTCTTCTGCCCCGATCGGATGAAGACTTCTTCCGCTCCGGATGTCCACTTCTGGCCCATCGGTGCCTGGCTGGGTGAACACGGCTCCAGGTAGGGTGATCTTCAGGGGGGGTAGTGTTAGGTTTTTTTAAGGGGGGATCGGGTGGGTTTTAGAGCAGGGGTATGTGGGTGGTGGGTTGTATTTTTATTTACAGGTAAAAGAGAAGATTACTTTGGGGCAATGCCCCGCAAAAAGCCCTTTTAAGGGCTGGTAAAAGAGCTGATTACTTTTTAATTTAGGAAAGGGTAGGGCATTTTATTATTTTTGGGGGCTTTTTTATTTTATTAGGGGGCTTAGATTAGGTGTAATTAGTTTAAACTTCTTGTAATTCTTTTTTATTTTTTGTAATTTAGTGTTTGTTTTTTTTGTACTATACTTTAGTTTATTTAATTGTATTTTAGTTTAGATAATTGCAGGTAGTTTATTTAATTAATTTATTGATAGTGTAGTGTTAGGTGTATTTGTAACTTAGGTTAGGATTTATTTTACAGGTAAGTTTGTAATTATTTTAACTAGTTAGCTATTAAATAGTTATTAACTATTTAATAGCTATTGTACCTAGTTAAAATAAATACAAAGTTGCCTGTAAAATAAATATAAATCCTAAAATAGCTACAATGTAACTATTAGTTATATTGTAGCTATATTAGGGTTTATTTTATAGGTAAGTATTTAGTTTTAAATAGAATTAATTTATTTAATGATAGTAAATTTAGTTTGTTTAATTTAAATTTTATTTAAGTTAGGGGGGTGTTAGGGTTAGGGTTAGACTTAGGTTTAGGGGTTAATAACTTTATTATTGTAGCGGCGACGTTGGGGGCGGGAGATTAGGGGTTAATAATTGTAGGTAGGTGGTGGCGATGTTAGGGAGGGCAGATTAGGGGTTAATAAAATGTATTATAGTGTTTGCGAGGCGGGAGTGCGGTGGTTTAGGGGTTAATACATTTATTATAGTGGCGGTGAGGTCCGGTCAGCAGATTACGGGTTAATAAGTGTAGGTTGGTGGCGGCGACGTTGGGGGGGCAGATTAGGGGGTTAATAAATATAATATAGGTGTCGGCGATGTTAGGGGCAGCAGATTAGGGGTTCATAGGTATAATGTAGGTTGCGGCGGTGTCCGGAGCGGAAGATTAGGGGTTAAAAAAATTTATTATAGGGTTTGCGATGTGGGGGGGGCCTCGGTTTAGGGGTTCATAGGTAGTTTATGGGTGTTAGTGTACTTTATAGCACAGTAGTTAAGAGCTTTATGTTCCCGCGTTAGCCCATAAAACTCTTAACTACTGACTTTTTTTTGCGGTTGGAGTCTTGTCGGTAGAGGGTCTACCGCTCACTTCTTCCAAGACTCGTAATACCAGCGTTAGGCAAATCCCATTGAAAAGATAGGATACGCAATTGACGTAAGGGGATCTGCGGTAGCCTCGAGTCGCGGAAAGAAAGTGAGCGGTAGACCCTTTCCTGTCTGACTCTAAATAGCAGCGGGCGTTAAAAAGCAGCGTTAGGACCCCTTAACGCTGCTTTTTAACCCTAACGCAGAACTCTAAATCTAGGCGATAGTAAATAATCCAGAAAATTCAGGAGTAAAATTCAACTTAACACAAACATACCACACTCACTTGATAAAAGAACAGATGAACAATTTTTAATGTGATGTGTATGTATATACTGTGTATATATATATATAAACAACAGAAAAGGGAAGGGGGCACAAACAAAAGGATCCTGGTGTAGTATGTTAGGAGTCCACAGGAATAAAACATAACATAAGCCAAATTTGCACTCACTTGTAACAACCTCAACACTATGAGGTATGATGAAAGCAAGGAGGCTTCTCACAGCCAATACAATCCTCCTTATTCAGTTCCTTTTTTGGTCTCTCACAACAGAAGATTAACCGTTAATGGAGAGCTCAACAGATGGCTGTTCCACCTTGTAAAGCACTTGTGTTGGTGAAGCACAGGGCACTAAGGGGTTAAACAACTGGAGTACTAGAGGTGTTGGAAAAATACACTCTTTATTATCTGGTCTGAAGAAGCGACCAATAGCATTTCGAAACGCATAAGGCCACGCCCCTGACTTGCAATCAGTGATTTACAGTGCTACGGCACAGAGTGCATTATACACACTATGGTGTGTGTATGTAGATATCTCTTATATCCTTGTATACAATTTGTTTGCTGCTGCATGCAGTTTCAACTAGTGTGACAGTTTCTATGGCTCAGTTTTTCTGAGATAATAAAGAGTGTATTTTTCCAACACCTCTAGTACTCCAGTTGATTAACCCCTTAGTGCCCTGTGCTTCACCAACACAAGTGCTTTACAGGGTGGAACAGCCATCGGGAATGGCGGGTGATCTGGGGGTCTGATAAGACTCCTTATCAAGATGTGTTTGTGTACATAAGCAGTGTGTTTCCACAATAAAGTTGTTCTTTGTTTCACCCGAATACTAGTTCTGTCTGGTTATTTGGGTGGGCTCCGCTATAATCACTTTGCTCCGCTGCATAGCGGCATGGTCCAGGTATAGGAAGGACCCTTCTGGCGGACCTACCAAGTTGGGGTAGCCGGAGTCCATCACATTTGGTTGGCATTGGTAGGATGCTTTCGTCTACCTGGAACGTCCAAACCACCAACTGAAGCCCTCTTGGGATTGAGCAGCAGTACGCTGGGCTCTGGAAGAACTCACTGAAATACTTGCTGGAAGCCTGGGAGAAAGTTGCCGGCAACAAATCCAAGGCAGCAATCATCGCCAAACTAATGAAGGGCGACCAGGGTAATGAGCCGGCCAATGGGTTCGATAGCGACCGGAGCAGTGAGCGGCCCAGTGAAGCGTCCAAGGCAGAGACAGTAATATCCTAGGTACAGAGGGAGCTCCAGTGGCGACTGGCCCTCTATGCGACCACCCAACCTGAGAATGTAATTACTCAGCTAATATCCGACAGCACCCGACTCAAAATGATGGAGGTCCAACAGTCTATGGGGGGAGCTGTGCCAGCTCTCCTGGACCCACCGTCCCAGCCGAAAAAAACTACCCCATGAGGCTTTCCCGAGCCTTCAAAGACGATGAAGAGGAGATCGACAGCTACCTCCAAGTATTTGAAACACAGTGCGAGTTGCAGGGTGTTGCCTATACTGACCGAGTCACCCTTCTGCTCGGAAAGCTATCCGGACGAGCCCTAGAGGCTTTCAACACTGCTTCCTTCGGGAGACCGAAAGAACTATGACCGGGTAAAGGAGCGCATCTTTGCCCGCTATGGTCTCCATGCCGTAGGTTCACCGGCTATAGTTCTGGGAACTAAAGAGGCAAGAGGGGCAGCCTTTTATGGAGTGGACACACCGGTTCACCCAGTCCTTGGACTCTTGGTTCGCAGGCTGCCATGTAACTACCCTGGCTAAAGCCACCCAGCTCATTCTGTTGGAGCACTTCTATAACCACTCCCTGGTGAAGATACGAGGCTGGATCCAAGATAGGCGGGCCTGATACAGCCGACCAAGCAGCCGTCCTGGTGGATCAGTACTTGGATTCCCGGCATCAGGCCCGCCCTGAGCCGCGACCAGTGACCCACTCCTCTACCACCCCTACTCGCCGCCCATGGCCTCCCTGGTACCCCCAGACCCCACCAGCGCCTGACTGCCTCTCCGGGCCATCTCACCCTGAGGGTGGTTTGGGTGCGGTCAGATGGGTCACATCCAAAGGCACTGCCCGGCGGGGGAGAAGCCAAAAAATCCCCCTCAGGCTCAGTGGGCAAGGGCCCCGGCTGGAGACTACAGGGCTGCTGCCCAATGCTTGGACTCCCAGGGCCCTGCGGATTATGCCGAATGGGCAGAGGAAGAGGTTGGGGTCCTACATGAGGTGGACCCCGCCACCGGAGACAACCGCCTGCACCACCGCCAGGTCGTATGGATCAAAGGCCGACCGGCCCAGGGATTACGAGACAGTGAGGCAACTGTTACCCTTGTCCAGCCAAACATGGTTACCCATTCGGACCAAACAGGGAAGTCTCTTGCAGTTCGTCTGGCTGGGGGTACAGTGCTCCGGATCCCTACTGCACAGGTGCACCTGGATTGGGGTGCCGGCTCCCGTGCAGTGGAAGTAGGGGTTATGAACCCATTTGCCCACTGAGGTCTTGTTAGGGAACAACCTGGGACACCTCGCCTCCTCCTTTGTATGGGACAGCCCCTCGGATGCTTGCCCTGTCACCACCCACCAGTAAGCCGGATGACAGGCCACCACACTCAATCTAGGGGACCCAGGTAGGCCCTCCGCCCCGACTCCTATCCCGACCACCGACCAGATCTCCCCCAACTGACTTCTCCCAGAGACATTGAGTGACCCGAACCCTAGCCCCTTACCGTAGCCCGGGGTAGGGACTGATCCCGTGGGCCCAGGGGGGATCGTTTTGAGTGGAAGAAAGGGGTCCTATACAGGGTCACCAGAGAGAGAGGGCAGTTGCCCAAGCGTCAGCTGGTAGTACCGGCAAAAATATCGGTATGAGCTCTGCTGCAAATAGGGGCATGCCATTCACCTAGCCGACATCTAGGAGTTACTAGGACCCGTTACCGACTGACTCAGTCCTTCTTTTGGTCAGGGGTTACAGGGGGTATTAGGGCAGTATTGCAGGGACCTATGACATTTGCCAGAGAGTAGGCAAGACCGGAGACCACTCCAAAGCCCCCTTGCACCCTGTCCCCCATCATTGACGAACCCTTTAGCTGGTAGCTGTAGATATTGTTGACCCCTTGTACCATCCCAGCCCCTCCAGGAAAAAAGTATATTCTAACAGTGGTAGATTATGCCACCCCGGTACCCAGAGGCAATTCCCTGTCCAATAACCAGGCAGAGACAGTGGGGGATACAAAGCTCCGGAAATTTGCCAGGGTGGGTTTTCCCGTGAAGTGATCTCAGACCAGGGGACCCAGTTCACTGCTTAGCTCAACCCGGGCAGCTGTGGAGGCTTTGCGGGATAAAACCCCTGCAAAGGCACTCCATACCACCCCCAGACCAATGGGTTGTGTGAGGGAGTTCAACGGGACCCTAAAGCAGTTGCTTAAGACGCTTCTCGGCCTCTAACAAGTACTGGGAAAGATACCTGCCGCACCTCCTGTTTGCATACCAGGAGGTGCCAGTAGGAATCTACTGGTTCTCCCCCTTTGAATTAGTATATGGCTGGAGGGTGAGGGGGCCTGTGACAGATACCCCAGCTACCCCGACTGGGTAGGTCCGCCAAACGGGTTCCTGCTTCCTCCCTGGTGACTGCAGCTATGTAGCTGGCCACAGTATTCAGGGCCACACCCTGTGGCAGACTCCAGCTACCCAGACTTGGTAGCTCTGCCAGAGTGTCCTTCCACTGCCTGGAACAGGCTGCTATGTAGCCCAGGAAAGTGATTTTAGCAGGAGCCCACCCAAATAACTTGACATACTAGCATTCAGGTGAAACAGAAACTGATTTTATTGAAAACACACACTCTTTATACACACAGCTCATCTTGATAAGACCAAAGGGACAATCCCACAATTTTCCCGCCATTCCCCGCCCCTCCAGACAGACCAGCACCTCCATAGCAGCCACAGTCCCATGACACAAGGGGTGGCGGATTTCGGGTGTCATTTTAAAGTTCTTGGTCCCCAGATGCCACAGTCCAAAAAATCAGCATGATTCGTTACTCGGGACCGGAGTTACAGTCCATTGAAGTTATGGGGGTAGGGGTGTCCAAAAACCCCGGTTCCCAAGGAGCTCCCCGTCCAATAATTCCCCCAGCTTTTGTCCTCCCTAGGGTCTACTAACCCCCAAAAGAGCGAGCTCTGGGGCAAAGGGCTGCTGGAGGCGACCAAAGGTAAAGTTAGCGGGTGTCCTGTTGTCCTGTGGCCGACCGGGAGTTCCAGGAAACCGGCTAGCCTGAGAGGGGTTAGGCGGGTGGTCCATTGTGAGGCGGGCCAGACCGGGGAGTTCTAGGAGCCTGGCCAGCCTAGGAGGGTTTTCCTGGTCATAGACTAGCTAACACAAAACAAGCCAACAAAAAGCCAACAAAAAGCAAACAAAAAGCTTCCAGAGAATGTGGTTGCTCTGAGGAGCCAAAACGCACTGAGAAACAACAGGGGGGAGGTGTTGTAAGGGGGTAGGGGTTTAACCCTTGCAGCCTGGTATCCGTGACAACTCCCCCCTTCCAGTTCGGCAGACCCGGGCTAGATCCACACGGGTCTACCCGTATGAGCATTCTATTCAGTCTGCCGGGAAAGTTCATCGGTATTCACATTGCTCTTTCCCGGCCTATACTGAACGTCAAAGTTAAAGGGGCTGCAGGGCTAAACTCCATCCTTAGTAAACGTCCATTATCTCCGACACTCGGTTAAGCCACACCAGGTGGTTGTGATCGGTGAGGATAGTGAAAGGTCTTTCCATATAGGTACGGCTGCAATTTCTTGAAGGCCCATACAAGTGCCAGGCATTCCTTCTTCACCGCCCCGTAGCCTACCTCCCTGGGCAGCAGCTTCCTACTGATGTAGGCTACGGGGTGGTCTTGCCCTCTTTGTCTTCCTGGCTTAGCACTGTTCCCAACCCAAACCTGGAGGCATCGGTGTGGACACAAAAACGTATTGGTGGGGTTAGGCGCGGCGGCAGGATGGGGGCAGAGATCAAGGCAGACTTGAGGCTCTGAAAGGCGTTTTCACATTCTGGGGACAACAGTACCTGTCGGGGGCAGATTTTTATGAGTCAGGTCGGTCAGAGGGTTTGGCGAGGGGCTATAATGGGGGACGACCTTCGGTTATAGCCGGCGGTTCCTAGGAAGGCTAAGACCTGGGTCTTGGTTCGAGGAGTGGCCAGTTTGCCACTGCCTCAACCTTGGCCAGCTCCGGCCGCTGCCGCCCACAGCCCACTCAGTGGCCCAGGGTACTGGACTTCCGAGCGGCCTATGTTGCATTTCCTCGGGCTTCAGGGTCAGCACGGCGGCTCTGAGGCGATCTAGAACAATGCCCAGTGGTGAATCAAATGGTCCTCCCAGGTGTCGCTAAAGATGACAATGTCGCCCAAGGAGGCACGGGCATAGTCTTGGAGGCCATCCAGCAGGCGATCCACCATCCTCTGAAAGGTGGCTGGAGAGTTCTTCATCCCAAATGGCATGACCTTATAACTAGTAGAGGCCGAAAGGGGTGATGAAGACGGACTTGGGAACGGATTCAGGGTCTGGTGGGATCTGCCAATAGCCCTTGCAGAGGTCAAGGGTATTAGGAAGTGACCCCTGGCGATTCTATCTAAGAGGTCATTGACGCGGGGGCATGGAGGTAGGCGTCGGTTGTGGTTCTTATTCATTGAGCTTACGGTAAGTCAATGCAGAACCTGCGGTAGTACCATCTTTTTTGGGACCAGCACCACCGGGAGGCCCAGGGAATGTTGATGGTTCAACAACACCGAGGGTCCAACATTCCTCAGAGCTCTCGGTTGCATACTGTCTCAGACAGCTTCAGGTACTCTGTAAGCTGCCTGCCTCAGGGGGAGCTTGTCCCGGGGTTTCCACTTGGTGCACAGCCACTGTGGTGTACCCAGGGACATTGGAGAAACATCTCCTGGCGGTCCTCTAGTAAATGTCGAACCTGTTGTCTCTGTCCAGCCACTAACCTCTCATTCCAGGATTATGTGGGCTTACACCTTGAGGGGTCTCATCTGGCCCGGGGAGCTCTGGCATGGGAAAGGCTCTTCGAGTCTTCCACAGCCGGAGCACAGATAGTGGCTACATCTTCGGGTCTTTCTACATACTCCTTGCGCATGGTTCACATGAAAGGTCTGTTGATCCGGTCATGGGAGCATTTTGCTACAAAGTAGGTGGTGTTATTCCATTCGTTCACCACCCGGTAGCGCCCTTGCCTGAAGGCCTGTAACTTGTCTTTTTTAACAGGCTTCAAGGCTAGAACCCTCTGCCCTACTGTGAGAATTTCGGCTACGAGCATTACGGTTGTAGCACCGTTTCTGTCTCCTTGGAGCGCCTTGAGGTTCTCCCGCACCATGGCAGTGAGGTCCTTCAGCCGATCCCTGAACTTCAGGGACGTTACTCCACAATGGAGGGTCCTTCCTCCCCGACTGATCCCTCCCAGTGGGGCTCTCAACAAATCTAGGTGCCCCCCTTATTTTCCGGCATACAGCAGCTCAAAGGCTAAAAACCCAGTGGATTCCTGGGGCAACTCTCTGTAGGCAAATAGGGAGGTGCGGGCAGGAAACTTTTCCCAGTCTCTGTGAGTGGCTGAGAAAGTCTGAAGCAATTGCTTCAGTGTCCAGTTAAACCGCTCACAAAGACCATTGGTCTGGGGGTGATATGGGGCACTGTACAGGGGTTTTATCCACACAGTTCCCATAATTTTTGGTGACCTCCACTGTAACTGGGGTCCCCTGGTCAGAGACCATTTCTCCGGGGAAAGCCTACCCTGGTGAATATCCGGAGCAAAGCACTTGCCACTGTCTCTCCTCCTGGATATTCGCTCAGAGGGTTTTTGCCTCTGGATACCTAGTGGCATAGTCCTACTACCGTATGTATTTTTTCCCTGAGGGACTGGTTCGAGGTAGGGGCCCTACTACTATACCCACAGCAATTCTGGGTCAGAAAAAGACCTGAGTAAGGCAGTGGGTGCGTTCGGGAGTTGCCTAAATGCCCGGCCAAGGGGATATCGTGCCCTATTCGCAGCATGGTCGAACCGATATTGTTTCGGGTACCACCAGCTGACGTTTGGGCACTGCATTTTCTTCCTCCGGGGAGACCCGATACAACAGGCCGTTTTCCCATTGGAACCGTTCTCTAACCCCGGGGGCCATGGGATAAGTCCTACTCTGTCTCGGAAGGGGGCAAGGGTAGGGTCGCTCAGGGTCTCTTGGGCAAATTCAGAGGGGGAGGCCCAGGATAGTTGGTCGGGAAGGAGGGCAGGGACCGGAGTTGGACATTGGGGAGTGGGTGTAGGGCGTCGGGGAAGGAGAGGAGTTGGGATGGGGTTCTTACCTGGGTCCCCAGCTGCGGTGTGTTAGCTTGACGCTGAGTCTTTGTCTGCGGGTGGTCACTGGGCAGGTGTCCTGTAATCCCTGGGGCCGCCTTTCCATTGACCCAAATGGTGGGGTTTTTTTTGTAGAGTGCCAACCTCCTCTTCAGCCCATTCAGGGTAGTCAGCCGATGCCAGTGCATAGGCATAGTGGGCAGCGGCTGAGTAGGTCGGGGCTGGAGCGCTCACCCAGGCTGTTGGCTGGGGGTGTCTTGGCTGGGCTGCCGGCATGAGTCCCTGACTCTGGCCGGAGGGACAAAGGCCGGGTGGCCCGGGGGGCTTATTGGTAGCCGCTGGGGGTCGGACTACAACCGAAGCTGGGCGGGGAGTCGATTGCGGGGCAGAGCAAACTTGGCGGCGGGCGTCCGCGTACTGATCTGCCATTATGGCCGCCTAGTCTGCTTTAATCTCGACTGGAACATGGTTATAAAAATGCTCCAGTAGGAAAAGCTGTGCCACTTCGGCCCCAGTGGTGGCCTTGCAGCCGGCTAGCCATGAAGCCATCGACCAGGTGAATTGGTGGGTCCATTCTGTGAAAGGCTGTCCATCCTGCTTCCTTAGTGTCTGGATTTTCTGCCGGTGGGCCTCCGGTGTGAGCCCATATCAGGCAAGGATACGGTCTTTCACTTTGTTCTAATCCTTTTGGTCCTCCGAAGGGGTAGCGTGGAAAGCTGCCAAATCCCGCCCTGACAATTTACCAATCAGGACAGACAGTCTACCGGCAAAGGCTACCCCCTGCAGTTCGCATTGGGTCTCAAAGACCTGAAGATAACAGTCAATATCCTCCTCCTCTTCCTTGTAGGCTCGGAAGGCCCCATGGGGTAGCTTGAACGGCCTTGGAGCCTGCACTCCGTGGGCTGATGGAGCCCCTCCTATGGACTGGTGGAGTTCCACTAACTTGAGCTGGGTAACATCCGAGATGATCTTGGTGATGACCAGTGACGTGCAGTGACGTCAGAGGCTGGTGAGGCAGTGGCTAGGATACGCCTTCATTCTTTAGATTTCCTTTGTTGAAGAAATAGCAATACACATGGGTGAGCCAATCACATGTGGTATTCTATGTGCAGCCACCAATCAGCAGCTACTGAGCATATTTAGATATGATTTTCAACAAAGGATATCAAAAGAATGAAAAAAAATAGATATTAGATGTAAATTGGAAAGTTATTTAAATTTGCATATGGGATTGATATGGGTTTCATGTCCCTTTAAATGGTGTGTCTTGGAGAAACTGGTCAACTTAGTAAACATCTGATTTTTAGTCTAAAAGGATTGTAACAGAAACTCTTGCCAGAATAACACAAGGCTTGCTCTGATTATGAGATCTAGAAATCCGATGCCCATTAAAATAACATACTTTTTACTTTAATGCTGCAAATTATGCTTATAGATTCTTTCATTATGCAGTAAATATAAAAATGTCTGGATCCAGTGGCGGCTGGTGAAATCTAAGATGGTGGTGGGCGCTTGGCCCCTCACCCCTTTAAATAAAAGGCCACACCATCAGGGTGGCACTATCAATTCATTAATTAAATAAATAAAAGGTAGACAGAAACACAGAAAAGCATTCGGGGGGAGAGGGGAGAGACAGACGGGGAGAGAGACACAGAGGGTTAGAGAGAAAGAGAGAGAGAGACACAATCACACACAGAGGGGTTAGAGAGAGAGAGAAAGAGAGAGAGACACAATCACACACAGAGGGGGTTAGAGAGAGAGAGAAAGAGAGAGAGACACAATCACACACAGAGGGTTAGAGAGAGAGAGAGAGACACAATCACACAACAGAGGGTTAGAAGAGAAAGAGAGAGAGACACACAATCACACACAGAGGGTTAGAGAGAGAGAATAAAGAGAGAGAGAGACAATCACACACAGAGGATTAGAGAGAGAGAAAGAGACACAGTGATTCAATCACATACAGAGGGTTAGAGAGAGACACAATCACACACAGAGGGGTTAGAGAGAGAGAGAGAGAGAGAGAGACACAATCACACTCAGAGGGGTTAGAGAGAGAGAGAAAGAGAGACACAATCACACACAGAGGGTTAGAGAGAGAAAGAGAGAGACACAATCGCACACAGAGGGTTAGAGAGAGCGAGAGAGACACAATCACACACAGAGGGTTAGAGAGAGAGCTAGAGACACAATCACACACAGAGGGTTAGAGAGAGAGCGAGAGACACAATCACACACAGAGGGTTAGAGAGAGAAAGAGAGAGACACAATCACACACAGAGGGTTAGAGAGAGACACAATCACACACAGAGGGTTAGAGAGAGAGACACAATCACACACAGAGGGTTAGAGAGAGAGAGAAAGAAAGAGAGAGAGAGAGACACAATCACACACAGAGGGGTTAGAGAGAGAGACACAATCACACACAGAGGGTTAGAGAGAGACACAATCACACACAGAGGGTTAGAGAGAGCGCGAGAGACACAATCACACACAGAGGGTTAGAGAGAGAGCGAGAGACACAATCACACACAGAGGGTTAGAGAGAAAGAGAGAGACACAATCACACACAGAGGGTTAGAGAGAGACACAATCACACACAGAGGGTTAGAGAGAGAGAGAGAAAGAGAGAGAGACACACAATCAACACACAGAGGGTTAGAGAGAGAAAGAAAGAGAGAGAGAGAGACACACAATCACACACAGAGGGTTAGAGAGAGAGAGAGAGACACAATAACACACAGAGGGTTAGAGAGAGACACAATCACACACAGAGGGTTAGAGATAGAGAGAAGAGAGACACAATCACACACACGAGGGATAGAGAGAGACACAGTCACACACAGAGGGTTAGAGAGAGAGAAAGAGAGAGAGAGACACAATCACACACAGAGGGTTAGAGAGAGAAAGAAAGAGAGAGAGAGAGAGACACAATCACACACAGAGGGTTAGAGAGAAAGAGAGAGAGAGAGACACACAATCACACACAGAGGGTTAGAGAGAGACACAATCACACACAGAGGGTTAGAGAGAGAGAGAGAGAGAAAGAGAGAGAGAGACACACAATCACACACAGAGGGTTAGAGAGATAGAGAGAAAGAGAGAGAGAGACACAATCACACACAGAGGGTTAGAGAGAGAAAGAAAGAGAGAGAGAGAGAGAGAGACACACAATCACACACAGAGGGTTAGAGAGAAAGAGAGAGAGAGAGACACAATCACACACAGAGGGTTAGAGAGAGACACAATCACACACAGAGGGTTAGAGATAGAGAGAGAGAGAGAGACAATCACACACAGAGGGTTAGAGAGACACAATCACACACAGAGGGTTAGAGAGAGAGAAAGAGAGAGAGAGAGACACAATCACACACAGAGTGTTAGAGAGAGAGAAAGAGAGAGAGAGAGACACAATCACACACAGAGGGTTAGAGAGAGAAAGAAAGAGAGAGAGAGAGAGAGAGAGAGACAATCACACACAGAGGGTTAGAGAGAGAGAGAGAGACACAATCACACACAGAGGGTTAGAGAGAGAAAGAGAGAGAGACACACATCACACACAGAGGGTTAGAAAGAGAGAAAGAGAGAGAGAGAGACACAATCACACACAGAGGGTTAGAGAGAGAGAAAGAGAGAGAGAGACACAATCACACACAGAGGGTTAGAGAGAGAAAGAAAGAGAGAGAGAGAGAGAGAGAGAGAGAGAGACACAATCACACACAGAGGGTTAGAGAGAAAGAGAGAGAGAGACACACAATCACACACAGAGGGTAGAGAGAGACACAATCACACACAGAGGGTTAGAGATAGAGAGAGAGAAAGAGAGAGAGAGAGAGACACAATCACACACAGAGGGTTAGAGAGAGACACAATCACACACAGAGGGTTAGAGAGAGAGAGAGAGAGAGAGAGACACAATCACACACAGAGGGTTAGAGAGAGAGAGAGAAAGAGAGAGAGACAATCACACACAGAGGGTTAGAGAGAGACACAATCACACACAGAGGGTTAGAGAGAACGAGAGAGAGAGACACACAATCACACACAGAGGTTAGAGAGAGACACAATACACACACAGAGGGTTTAGAGAGAGACACAATCACACACAGAGGGTTAGAGAGAGAGACAGAGAGAGAGAGAGAGACAATCACACACAGAGGTTAGAGAGAGACACATCACACACAGAGGGTTAGAGAGACACATAAGGGATGAGAGAGTCAGAGGGGGAGGAAGAGAGACAGAGAGAGAAAGAGACCATGGGGGAGAACAACACATAAGGAGAGAGATGATAGAGAGAGAGAGACACACACACACACACACACACACATACAAGGGGGGGGGGGAGAGGGACCACTGAATTTTTAAGTAATAAAACAGCAAAGCTACAGAGACTAAGTGAGACTATAACTAAATGAGACCATACATTAGTGTGCAGTACAGAGGCAAGCTGCTAAGTTAGTGGGTGTAAAGTTTGAGTAAACAAAATACAAAAACGATCCTTTGCTGTAAAAGAGTAAAAAAAACACTAAACCACATTCATTGAATTATCATTTTCACTAACAGAATCCTTTTCAGTAAAATCTTACTTTAATAAGATGGGGACTGAAACAGTGCTTTCTGTGCCTCTCTCTCTTCCTGCTCTGTAAGGATTCAGGAAGTGACAGTGGCACATTCCACTGCACTTAGAGGGGAAGAACAGAACTCTCTTTTTCACTTTAGCAAAGCTAGCAGGTTCACAGGACAGCAACAAAATAAATGAAAGTTGTTTTTTTTCCGTTTTTGTTTTATTTTATATCATTTAACATCCAGCCCCAACCCTAAGTTCCATTTACTAATGCCTCTCACTGGATTGGTTCAGCCCAAATAGGACTGCCTCAAATAAGCAGTTAATGGGCCATGCAATGATCTTAACCACTTTCATCCAGTAGATGGCACAGCATGTTGTGTAATGGTGGGCAGACCTGCTTGTGCCTCTTAATTGCACAACATGTAGCTGTGAAAAAAAAAATGCTGGGGAAAAAAAATACAATTTTTTTTTTTTTTTTTAAAGTCAATAAAAAAATATATATATTTTTGCCCATATGAGAGGTGAAGCACTGCCTCACCTGCCTCTAGTGACTGCACATCACTGGTGATGACCTCCTCTGGTGGCCGGGTGTCATACAACGCCAACAGCCACTGCACTTCCTGCTGTATATCAGACGTGGACGTCCCCTGGGTGGATACTGTACTTTGTGCTGAACTTGGCACTGTAACGGATGGCTTATTGCCCTGTTCATCATCCAACCCACCAGCCGCCTGGTCCTCTCCCAGCATTTCTCTGGTGGGGATCGTTCTGCTCCTGGTACCTGCAGTCTTTCCTCGAGTCTCCATTCAATATTACTTCTAGCTGGTAGTTTGAATGTCCCAGGAAGTTGGAAGCATCCCACCGCTGCCAGCCAATGTGACGGATACCCCGGCTACCCCGACTGGGTAGGTCCGCCAAATGGGTCCTGCTTCCTCCCTGGTGACTGCAGCTATGTAGCTGGCCAGTGACCACAGCCTGTAGCCACCCCTGATGCCCGACAGCACCGGTATTTAGGGTCCCACCCTGTGGCAGACTCCAGCTACCCAGACTAGGTAGCTCTGCCAGAGTGTCCTTCCTCTGCCTGGAACAGGCTGCTATGTAGCCCAGTAAAGTAATTTTAGCAGGAGCCCACCCAAATAACTAGACATACTAGCATTCAGGAGAAACAGGAACTGATTTTATTGAAAACACACACTCCTTTTATACACACAGCTCATCTTGATAAGACAAAGGACAATCCCACAACTTTCCCGCCCCTCCTGATGGACCGGCACCTCCATAGCAGCCACAGTCCCATGACACAGGGGTGGCAGTTTCGGGGTGATCCCGGTGGAGCGGCGGCACTTCCAGGTTGTCATTGTCCCCAGATGCCACAGTCCAAAAATCAGCATGATTTGTTACTGGGGACCGGAGTTACAGTCCATTGAAGTTATGGGGTTAGGGGTGTCCAAAAACCCCGGTTCCCAAAGGAGATCCCCTCCAATAATTCCCCCAGCTCTTGTCCTCCCTAGGGGCTACCAACCCCCAAAAAGAGCGGAGCTCTGGGGCAAAGGGCTGCTGTAGCGACCAAAGGTAAAGTTAGCGGGTGTCCTGCTGTCTTTAGGCTGACCGGGAGTTCCAGGAGCCCGGCCAGCCTAGGAGGGTTTTCCTGGTCATAGACCAGCTCTTCTCTTAACACAAAACAAGCCAACAAAAAGCAAACAAAAAGCTTCCAGAGAATGTGGTTGCTCTGAGCCCAAAACCACTGAGAAACAACAGGGTGGTGTTGTAAGGGGGTAGGGGTTTTAACCCTTGCAGCCCGTATCCGTGACAGGGCCCCTAGACCTATTGAGAGCCCACTGGGAAGGATCAGTGGGGGGAGGAAGGACCCTCCATTGTGGGGTATAAAGATACCAAAGAAGGAAGAAAATTTGATAATAGGAGTAAAATTAAAAGTTGCTTAAAATTGCATGCTCTATCTTGAATCACTGAAATAAAAAATTTGGGTTTAGTGTCCCTTTAAAATAACATAAAATGGGGGGGAGGAGCCTGGAGCTCAATGTAGATTGGCGGTGTAATCTTGGAGCTCCGCTGAACACTGCACTGTTAGCTTTCTCTAAAGGGCACACACCTATCTAAAACAGCACAAAAAGTGTCAATGAAGGAGCTGTAAACTTTATTGGGACGGAGTGGAGACTGATTTGACCTTTGCGGGTCCTGACAAGCAGCGAGGAGAAGAGTGATCATGCTGCGCCGCCCGCCATCTTGACCACGAGGTCTCAAAGCTAAGAGGCAAGGAGAGACTCTGCGACCGGGCGGACAAGTCAGGTACAATAGCGGCTGGCTACAAGAACCGGATTTCGGGTCCCACCTGACCAAACAAGTAAGCGGTACTGTGCCGGGCTGATAACGGGAGAATTAGTTTGGAGGGTTAGCATGGCGACTATTAGCCAGCGTGACACAGAAACTATTGGCTCCGGTGCAGGGACATATAAATAAACGCGTGATGCCATGCTTGATAAAATTACTGCTACCAGTTGTCAAATATAATCTCCAGATAGAGACAGGTCCTATAAAAAATATATGTCGCTTGATTGCCTCAGCTTATATACAAAAGATTGATAATTGCAAGGCATAGAGGCAAAGAGATGAAATGAAAGTACAGGCAACGTTTATAACAACACTTAACTCTGCACTCTGTAACAGTTATTAGAAAACAAAGGAGAGTTTAAATCTAGCACATGACAGTTTTGAGCAGAGGGATATGAGATTTAAGCTGTTAAGGCTGTACAATTAAGATGCTGTGATGAAAACCTTTTCATAAACTACCTTACCACCACATGGCAAATGGTGCCATGCTTTACATCAGCTACTAATTTGAAAGCTTACTACTGAGATGTTGTGAGGCCTGCCCATGCCTGCTCATGTAACCTACAAAAAGAGATAATGCATTTGCTACAAGTACATATACCCTACATCCAGTAAAGGAAACAAACTCCAAGAATTATACAATTCCAGCATTACTAGTTTGGCGCAGACAATGCTGCGCTTAACAAATAATCTACAGATATAGGGCACCCTTCAGGCAAGCGCAGGATAGACATACAACACAAGCATAATGTATAATATCTGGAACTAAATAACACGACAAAACAAAATATATGTCAACAAATGTCCCTCATTTAACCGACACTTAAAGCTAATATCATTTCTTCCTAGAGGAAAACATTTAAAAAGCTAACATGACAGCAAGAAAACAAACTAAATCCTCTCAAGGCCTTAAAACACCAACGGCTACCATGTTCTTTAAACCAGTGCGAGAAAAGGCTATAGAAACAACTAGCAATGTCGCAGAGGAAGATATAGACTCTGAAACAGACTCACAGTTTACTGAAGATGACTCTATACCAGCCACTAAAGCTGATCTAAGATCACTAGTATCTAAAAGTGATATTGACATGAACTTTAATAAACTTTGGGAAAAATTTGATGCATTCCAAAGCACTGTGACTAACAGCCTGACAGAAATAAAACAAGATGTTACAGAACTAGGCTCCAGGGTGGCGGCTTTGGAGGAAGCTGAAACTTCAGTTACAGACGAGCTCACGAGTGTTAACCAACAACTTACAGAACAACGACAAGAGGTTACTGAAATGCAGGAGAAATTAGAGGATCTAGAAAATAGAAGTGGTAGATGTAACCTGAGATTAAAAGGGATACCAGAATCCGTGGCAGCGGACGAATTAAGCATTTATTTACAACAGCTCTTCCAGGCCATCACAGGAGAGGTAAATGATGAGAAATTTCAATTGGAAAGAGCACACAGGGCACTGCGACCCAAGCCAAAAGAAGAAGCTCCACCCAGAGATGTGGTAGTTAGATTTTACAGATTTCAGGAAAAGGAGGAAATTCTTGCAGCTGCTAGGAAGAACCCTACGTTTAAATTCCAAGGATAAGTAACCAATTCTATCAAGACCTCTGTGTCAAAACACTGCAGAGACGGGGTGGGTCTGAGACCCCTCACCACACTTCTGAGGAAACATCAAATAGATATAGGTGGGGATTCCCTTTCAACCTATACATTTTACACAATGGAAGATCTCTGATCTTAAGAGAACTCGGCAGAAATCCCAGCAATCTGTAATCAACTACATTTGGAAACGCCGGTAATTACCACAAGAAAAGCAAACAGGGGTCATAACTCAACAGTTATCTGGATCCAGTCAACCACAAAGGCAAAAGTGGACAAAAGTCACGAAGAAGAAAACCAAGACATGAAGTTCCTATTCCTATGAACCCTGAGGGGGCAACTAACTGTGATGACCCTAGAGATTCAACCTCTGAGGAGTGAGAAATGTAGGTTTTTGAATACTACCTATTGCTATAAATGACCAAGGGACTGGCCGGTTGGTAGCAGAAATAAGGTAAACAAGAACATTCTCTATGCCCAACATTAACATTTTAGCAGTGGGAGTATACAAACACCCAGTAAATGGACAGAATGGAGGGGGGGAGAGGAGGGTTTGGGAAGTTTTCTTATTGGTTTATGTTTTACTTCTGCATACAGTTACCAAATGTAGAAGACACCAGTTTTTCAATGTTTTTAAGGTTTTACACTCAATGTTGTACAAATACCCTGTTGGAAATACTATGCAGCCTGTTAATTCTTGCTTTTTTTTTTGCTTTGTTACACTGTGTATCCTACTCAGGTGAAATCCTAAGAAAAAAAGAGGTACTTTATTTGGAATTTCCAGAAAAGGCAGCACTGAGGGTGTAGAAGCGGATCCGGGGGGGGAGCCCCAGACTTCAGACAGTAAGTAATGACTACGGGACATCCGTTTAGTTTCACACAATGTTAGAGGCCTCATACAGACCTTAAAAGACGGATGGCACTAAATCAGTATCTGAGAATAAAAGCTAATATAATATTCCTGCAGAGACACACTTTACCACAGAGGTGGTTCCGAAATACTGGTCTAGAAACTTTCTCAACACTATCACGCAACAACAGACAAAAAGAAAAGGGGGGTATCAATTCTGATACCCAATCACTAGGCATTGTGGTGGAGGAGGTGGTCAGGGACCCAGAGGGAAGGTTTTTTGATAGTGAGGGGGAGGCAAAGAGATAAACAAATTGTCCTATGCAACATTTATGCACCCAATGAGACACAGATATCTTTCTTCACGCACATTTCCTATCTGCTAACCCAATGGTCACAGGAGAGAATACTGTTAGGCGGAGATTTTAATATAGAAATGTACAATCGCCAAGTACAGCCCAAACCAAATTGACCAAAAACACTTAAGACACAACTCTATGGTTAAAAAAATAAGGGAGATCTTTTGTCCCACAAACCTCCTAGACTCTTGGGATACCTTATATGGGAAACATTAGACTACACTTACTATTCTAACGCCCACAAAACATACTCAAAACTAGATTATGTTTATTTAAGCCAGATATGGATTCCTGACCTAACATCTTCCACAATACACTCATGTGCGTGGTCAGACCATTCCATAGTCCAAATTAATATAAAAAGAAACATTTCAGATTAGTGCAGCCCGTTCTTGGAACTATGACCCATACGTCTTACACAACCATGCCATACATAATTCTATCTTACAAGCTATGTCAGATATTGGACATTAAATGCAGGTTCTACCTCCAACCCGATTAACCCTTGGGCAGCACACAAACCTTTCATCAGAGGGTTACTCATAAAATAAAAGGCAATCCTAACCAAAGCAAACAGAAAACAGATAGACTCCCTACAAGCTCAAATAGACACCCTCACCAGACTACACCAACAGAACCAATCAGCAACAGTGTTTTCAAGAGCTACAGGCAAAAAGAGCAGATTTATCAACAATTATGAATAAGGCATCTCTTAGAGCAGCTCACAAGCTGAAAGCACAATATTTTCTCTATTCCAATAAACCAGACAAGTACTTAGCACACAAGCTTAGAGAACAGACAAAATCCTTTTCCATACCAATCTTGCAAAGAATGACGGGTACAAGCACCTCGAACCACAGGAGATAGCTGAAGCTTTGCTCAATATTATGCCCAACTCTACGATGGGAAAAAAACAACGCAGAATGACAGGGACACGACAGATATTACATAAATGTCTAGGAGTGACGCTAAACTAACACCAATAGATTAAGCAACTAGGGACGAATTGAATGCGATGGTGTCGGCCAGGGATGGTCCTGATAGTCATTAAAGAACTTAAGCCGGGAAAGCGGCGGGCCCAGACGGGTTCCCGGGTGAATATTACCAACTCTTTAAATCGACTCTAATTCCACATATTGTAATTACTATGCAACAATATTCTACAAGGGTAAGGAGATCCCAAGCGAAATATTACATCTAATATAGTAGTGATTCCTAAGCCAGGAAGAAACCCAAAACTCTGCCAAAATTATAGCCCATATCTTTAATCAATCAAGATATAAATAATTTTACTGAGATTTTGGCAAACAGACTCAAAACTACATCTGCCGTACCTTGGTCCATCCAGACAGTAGGGTTTGTTTTAGAAGAGGAGGGCCCCTGATAATGTGAGGCGCACGATCTCCCTGGTCGACTATCTGAATAAGACACGAACGGCCTTCTCTGGTCCTATCTTTGGATGCGGAAAAGGCGTTTGATAGAATAGACTGGGATTTTATGTTGAGATTTGAGTAAGCTAGGATTTCGGGGTCACTTTGTTCAAGCCATCAAGAGCATCTACTCTAATCCCACAGGCACACGTTAGAGCGGCAGGCTACCAATCTAAAAAGATTGACATCCAAAATGGGACAAGACAGGGTTTGCCCCTGTCTCCACTCTATTTGCTCTTTGTATAGAGCCCTGGCAGCAGTGATTCGTTTAACCCCCGAAGTCCATGGTGTTGAGATAGTAAGAGGAATTTAAAATATCTTTATTTGCAGATGACATCCTCCTCACTCTAACCAAGCCATGGAGTCCCTGCCCACTTGTACCGTATCCTACAGATTATGCTGATAACTCAGGCTATAAGGTCAATCAGGAAAAATGTGAGGGGCTATCTATTGCCCTCCCTGCCCATTCTTAAAAGATCATCAAAACTAATTTTTCATTTGAATGGGCTAAAAGAAACAATTAAATACCTTGGGGTTCAGTTGTCGAATGATATCTCAGAACTATATAGACTAAATTATGCTCCATTGTATAAGATAATTAGAAAAGAGGATTAAAACATGGACAGTGGGGGGTTTCTCTTGGTATGGCCGATTGTCGGCAATCAAAATGAACGTTCTCCCTAGGCTGTTGTACTATTTTCGGGCTTTACCAATTAAGATCCCACTACCAGAATTAAACAAACTTCAGACAGATCTGATTAGATTTATAAGGGGGGGGCAAGAAAGCTAGAATACATTCACAAATATTAACACAACATAAACTATTAGGAGGTGTAGGGGTGCCAAATTTGCTTAATTATTATCAGGCAGCAAGAATAGCACAGTCAACCCTCATGAGCAAAAAAACAAAATTAATTTGTGTGGTCAAGGTAGAAACTTTAATGACTGACATAACCAGTCAGAAGATATCTTGTGGAAACACCCAAAAGATATACTTAACTTGACAAAATGCCTCATGAATAGCAGGAGAAGTGATGTCCATGGTGGCATTCGTTGTCCCACTACTTTAAAGCTATTACCAGCAGATTCACTAATAAGGGCCATTACGGACACTGATGGGCCCAGATTTTCAGGGGCTAATTGATAAATGGGCAAATAAGGGGCTCTATAGCTAGCAGACTTTCTACACAAGGGAAAATTAGCTACACACCAACAAATACAAGAAAAAATTACTGCCAGAGAAATTACATTGGTTCTTGTATTTACAGATAGCATCAACCATTTATAAGGTTTTACCCCCACACCCAGACAGAACATTGACAACACTAGAAAAACTCTGTAAGACTGATTCTCGACAGAAAAAAGATAATCTCAACTCTATACATAGCACTACAGACAGCTAAACACACGTCCAAATCACTCCTAATGGAGAAGTGGGAACGAGATACCAATCTCACACACTCTAAGGGACGAATGGGACGAGATCTTTTATAACTCAGGCAAAGTAATGATTAGCGCAGATTTAAAAGAAAACTGCATTAAGACGACTTTAGGTGGTGTCTGACTCCGATGATCACGTCACACTACACTCAAAACAGAAGTAAAAATTTTGTCTAGCAGAGGCTGCGAGGAAGCAGGAACATATATTCACATGTGGGTGGGAATGCCCCTCAGATACAGCAGATATGGGTTAACTTATCTAAATTGTTGAGTGACGTGCTCTCGTAAAATATTACCCTGACAAAGACTCAAGCTTTATTAAATGAACGTATAAAACCCTTTAACTCAGCTACAAACACATTTATACATACTTTTATGTACTGCTACTAGGATATGTGTAGCGCGTTACTGGGGCGTGGGGATTCCCACATGGGGAGAGGTAATGGGGATAATTAAGACAATATACAAGCTATCTGAGTCAGCTTCATTTATACAAGCCAATCCACTAACAATTTTAAAATCTGGGAACTATTTGATCTTGAGCGATGCTAGTCAGTCATAGAGGGAGAAGATAGGGCATATTATCACATTAGATCTAGGAAATAGACAGGGGAAGGCGAGATGACAATCGACCTGTAGAAACCTTTCCTGTTTGGAGGGAAAGGGGGCTCTCCCCTCGGATTGGTAACAGGTGAAATGAACGACCAGGCAAGTTATTATTTGATGCTGCATTGAGTGGGGGGAGGGGGAGGGAAGTTATTGTTGATTGTTTATTGTTAGAAGGAAAGGGGGGGGAGCAAAGGGGGGGGAAGTTTTAGAAAAATTACAACAAAGCCGTTATGAAAAGCGGAGGTCCGCGGAAAATTTCATGTCTTTCTGTTAATGATTTATTGCACTCCCTAATTCATATCGCTATTAGACGATTGAAGGCTAAATCACACTATTGTTAGAATATGTTGATCTAAATAACCAATGACTTGTTGCCCAAATGTAAGATTCATCTACTGTCAAATTCTGATTACTGAAATATTTCAACCATCATCAGACTCTTAACTGACAGACTTTTTATCAAAAAGCATAAGAGGGTGATGATGTATAGAATGAAAAATGGTACAAAGTGTGAGGCATTTTCTTTTTGTATGTTTACAATAAAAATTAATTCAACTAAATAACATAAAAAGGGACAAAGTATTCTCTAATAAAAATACAGAGGATAAATGGCTAACATTTAAAAACTTTGTTAAATAAATATACATATCAACAAATACCATATGGTTATAAAAATAAAAAATCCAAGCCATGTGGCTAAATAAAAATGTGTTAAGAGAGAAATTAGGAAAAAAACGTAGGGCATTTAAATTATTCAAAAGAAAACAGTTCAGACTCATCATTCCATATTTATAAGGAATGTAACAAATCATTGCAAAAAAGCAATCAAATTAGCCAAAATTGAAAAATTAATTGCACATGATTCTAAGTCTAACCCCTGAGGTTCTTTAAGTACATAAATAGCAAAAAAATCTAAGAAAGACAATATAGGTACATTAAAATGCGTGGGGGGGTAGCATGATTAAACAGTGACAGGGAGAAGGCTGAGGGTACTTAAACCAGTTTTTTTTCTTCAGTATACACAAGAGAGGAACCATTGGATGATACTTTGGAACAAAATTGAACATGACCAACCCATACCATTAACTGGGTTATGTATAGAGGATATCAGGAAAAAAATGATAATATTAAGGTAGATAAAAACTCCAGGCCCAGATGGAATACACACAAGGGTGTTAAGGAAATTTAGCACTGTTATAGACAAACCTTACACTTAATTTTTCAAGACTCATTAGCCTCAGGCATGGTGCCCCAGGATTGGCATAAAGCTGATGTGGTGCCACTCTTTAAAAAGGGAAGCAGGGATGATCCAGGGAAGCTATAGGACCAGTTAGTCTGACATCAATAAGTGGGGAAGATATTTGTAAGGGATTATATTGATGACATATCGTGTAAAACAAGATTATGAGTTCTAATCAACATAGTTTTTATTAAGAAATAGATCATGTCAAACTAATCTAATTAGATTATATGAGGGAGTTACTACAAGATGAGTAGCACAGCCCCTTCCCTATTGCTGGAGTTTTTGCAGAGCAGAGATTCTATTTCCTCCTCTTATGGTTACTGACATTTCTTGATAGCTGCAGACAGGCAAGCAGGGTGCAAGCTCTGTTAAAAGGAGGGAATATTTAACTATATTCTGATCAAGCTGCACGTGTAGCAAGTTACACTCATTGCTGTAGCTAAGTACAGAAACTTTTATTCCCCTTTCCTGGCTTAATTCGTACAGTGGGCTGTCAGTCACAATAAAGAGACAGCACACTGTACCTGGGTCAAAGCATTAGAGGGCTGATATACCTCATTACTGTAGTTTATAGTTAATTTAGAAGTGTTTTGCCAACTTACTATTGGCTTCCCTCAACTTCTCTTTGTTCCCTTTGCTGACTCCTCCTATTCACTCTGCCTGTTTAGAAGGTTACAGACCACTAATGCATGAATATCAGGAGCAATTGCAGTCTGGTAATAATCACATTTTTTGCAAGTGGGTAGGGAAGCCTAAAGGGATCTTTCAGCCAAAATTGGAATCCATGTGGATGCATTTCAGTTTTGAATAGAAGCATTTTTGTAATATAATATAATGCTTCTAATAAAAGCTATAGCGGTTTCAAAAGTGTATTTAAGTATGCAACGTGCACCAGCATTTTAAACACAGCACTTGATCAGAGAGCCTAAGGTGCTTGTACCATCTGGTAATGACTCAAGTTGTTAATTGCTGACATAATACAAGCCCCACTGGCATACTAATCAGCTGTATTTAAAATGCTGGTGCACTGAGAATATCTAGCTATGCTTCACATGCACATGCAGAGAAAAATGTTAACAGTGATAACTTTTACTAGAAGCATTTTTGCCAATACATGTATATTGCCAATATGTTTATTTTCAAATATGTAATTCACCTATGTGCATTTACATTTTGACCGGAATGTCCCTTTAACTATTTATTGTCTTGTCAAGAATTTTGTTCCTACACTGACTTGCTCAGTGCTCCCTCTTTTTTTCCATGCCTCTATTTTGCATTACATGTCCATACATATTATTCACTGTATTTTGCTTTTCATGTCTGTCTTTTATCTCTGATAAGCTTTCTTGCTGGGTGTACCTCTGATCTCCACTGTGTATGGGATTGTGATCAAAATGTGTTTTTTTATAATGAAATAGGTGCTATAATTTAAAAGTTGTATGTAAAGTGGTCCTTCAGATGCTGTTAATAATGGGTGCCCTAGAGGTGTTTTAATTAAAGAATGTCCTTGAGGTGCAGTGTAAAAAGGACTCAAGGAGCGTCCTAGATATGCTGTGATGAAAAGTGTGTCCCACAAGTAAAATAATAATAATAAGCACGCTCTAGAGTTTGTATGAATTCTACAAAGCTATTTATATTTTTATTTTGTAATGTTAGCATCATACATAGGTGTTTTGGACAGCAAAGCAAAGCATTTGAGGAACAACCATCGCTGTGGTCGCTACACCTGTAACTTTCTCACATGATTGTTCTGCAGTAAAGTGTCCCTAAAAATAGTTTCAGCTCATTATAATGGTGACTCTGGAGAGCTGAAGAAATAGGAAGCTGGATGAAGATTTGTTTCTCCTCATAGTAAGTATATGACTTTTCTGTTTATACATTATGTACATACAGTATAGTAAGTGACGTGTGTATCTAGTTGCTAGGGAGCTGGCACTGTGCTCTTAGAAACGAAAAATAATGGAATTCGTGGTGTTCAATTTGGTAGTCAGGACCATGCCACCTAGGAAAAAAGTGTGTTTGCCTAGGGTGCCACACAAGTTTAAAGGGCTCCACCCCAAGCTGTAGCTGCTGCAACAATTACACCTTGCCGGAGCAGCAGGATTGCAGATTAGGGTGGAGATGAGTAGAGTATCCACTAATCACCCTGCACAAGAGGAAGCATAGGCTCGCAGATAGTGGAGAGCCGGTTAGTGAATCCCACGTTTGGGCTTCCTGTACTCATCACAGCAACAGATGAGACCTGAACCCCCATGAGCTGAAGTTAATCAGGTACTAGAAGGAGGCAGGGCCGTCTTTAATATTGACTGGGCCCTGGGCAAACATACCCCTGCCCCCACCCTCGCCCATGCAATTTCACTCTCCACCCCAACACCCCCAAAAACAACTAAATGAATTTTTATTTTTTTATTTTAAATGATTAGCACAGAAGTGGATCATCCACTGTTGAGCTAATCATTTTCAAAAAAATATGAAATAAATTGCAATATGTGAAACTGGACCTAAACAGTACTAATAAGTAAATAAATATATAAATTCCTCCACTGCTGATTAATTTAAAATATTTACTAATTAATTCATTAAATGTTGTTTTTAATTTGCACAGTAAAAATCAGTGTCGGACCTGGGGGTCGATCCGATAAAAATCGTCGCCCGCAAAAGCTGGCGACGCCAATATTTGCGCGGGTTTGGTATCCTATATACGGCGTAACCTAGAAGTTACGCGCGTATATTTCTGCCGTCACCCGTAGTTTTTTGGACCATAGGCAGGTATACCAAACCCGCGCAGTTTGGTATCCAATATACAGCGTAAGGACTTACGTGGCGAAAATGGAGAAATCTTACTCCATTTTCACCTCGCCACAAAAAGCAGCCGTAAGAAGCCTTACGCTGAGTATTAGAGCCCCGTAACTCCCTAAACTGACTGCTAAATAAACCTAACACCTAACGCATGCGCAATGTCTATCTAACTGTCAACTGCGATCTGCTAAATAAAACCTAACACCTAACGCATGCGCAATGTCTATCTCCCTGTCAACCGCGATCCCCCGCCGCAATCCCTAATAAAGTATTTAACCCCTAAACCGCCGCCATCTACATAAACTAACCCCCTACTGTGAGCCCCTAAAACCGCCACCATCTAACTGATCTATCCCCTAATGTGAACCCCTTACACCGCCGCCATCTACCTTATCTATCCCCTAATCTGACCCCTTAAACCGCCGCCACCTATATAAAAATTATTAACCCCATAATCTAATCCCCCTATACCGCCGCCAGCTATATTAATATTATTAACCCCTAATCTAATCCCCCTAAAATAATTATCTCTATAACCAGCCCTTAAAAGGGCCTTTTGCGGGGCTTTGCCCCAAAGTAAACAGCTCTTTTGCCCTATAACCTGCCCTCCCTACACCGCCGCCACCTATATTAATGGTATTAACCCCTAATGTAAGCCCCTTACACCGCCGCCATCTATATTAAAATTATTAACCCCTAATTTAATCTACTTACCCCACTGCCAGCTATATTATCTATATTAACCCTAAGTATATTATAGTTAATATAGTTATTACATTATATATATTAACTATATTAACCCTAATTATATTAGGGTTAATATAGTTACTATAGTATTTATATTAACTATATTAACTCTATCTAACCCTAACACCCCTAACTAAATTCTTATTAAATAAATCTAATTCATATTATAAACTAAAATATTCCTATTTAAATCTAAATACTTACCTATAAAATAAACCCTCAGGCCTAGATTTGGAGTTTGGCGTTAGCCGTGAAAACCAGCGTTAGAGGCTCCTAACGCTGGTTTTAGGCTACCGCCGGTATTTGGAGTCAGTCAAAATAGGTTCTAACGCTCACTTTTCAGCCGCAACTTTTCCATACCGCAGATCCCCTTACGTCAATTGCGTATCCTATCTTTTCAATGGGATTTTTCTAACTCCGGTATTTAGAGTCGTGTCTGAAGTGAGCGTTAGACATCTAACGACAAAACTCCAGCCGCAGGAAAAAAGTCAGTAGTTAAGAGCTTTCTGGGCTAACGCCGGTTTATAAAGCTCTTAACTACTGTGCTCTAAAGTACACTAACACCCATAAACTACCTATGTACCCCTAAACCGAGGTCCCCCCACATCGCCGCCACTCAATTAAATTTTTTTAACCCCTAATCTGCCGACCGCCACCTACGTTATACTTATGTACCCCTAATCTGCTTGCCCTAACACCGCTGACTCCACTATATTATATTTATTAAACCCCTAACCTTCCCCCCACAAACGTCGCAGCCAGCTACTACAATAATTAACCCCTAAATCTGCCGACCGCAAAGCGCCGCCACCTACGTTATCCTTATGTACCCCTAATCTGCTGCCACTAACACCGCCGACCCCTATATTATTTTTATTAACCCCTAATCTGGCCCCCCACAACGTCGCCTCCAACCTGCCTACACCTTATTAACCCTTCTAATCTGCCGACCGGACCTGAGCACTACTATAATAAAGTTATTAACCCCTAATCCGCCTCACTAACCCTATAATAAATAGTATTAACCCCTAATCTGCCCTCCCTAACATCGCCGACACCTAACTTCAAACATTAACCCCTAATCTGCCGACTGGAGCTCACCGCTATTCTAATAAATGTATTAACCCCTAAAGCTAAGTCTAACCCTAACACTAACACCCCCCTAAGTTAAATATAATTTAAATCTAACGAAATTAATTAACTCTTATTAAATAAATTATTCCTATTTAAAGCTAAATACTTACCTGTAAATAAATACTAATATAGCTACAATATAAATTATAATTATATTATAGCTATTTTAGGATTAATATTTATTTTACAGGTAACTTTGTATTTATTTTAACCAGGTACAATAGCTATTAAATAGTTAAGAACTATTTAATAGCTAAAATAGTTAAAATAATTACAAAATTACCTGTAAAATAAATCCTAACCTAAGTTACAATTAAACCTAACACTACACTATCAATAAATTAATTAAATAAACTACCTACAATTACCTACAATTAACCTAACACTACACTATCAATAAATTAATTAAATACAATTCCTACAAATAACTACAATGAAATAAACTAACTAAAGTACAAAAAATAAAAAAGAACTAAGTTACAAAAAATAAAAAAATATTTACAAACATAAGAAAAATATTACAACAATTTTAAACTAATTACACCTACTCTAAGCCCCCTAATAAAATAACAAAGACCCCCAAAATAAAAAATGCCCTACCCTATTCTAAAGTACTACAGTTCAAAGCTCTTTTACCTTACCAGCCCTGAACAGGGCCCTTTGCGGGGCATGCCCCAAAGAATTCAGCTCTTTTGCCTGTAAAAAAATAAACATACAATACCCCCCCCAACATTACAACCCACCACCCACATACCCCTAATCTAACCCAAACCCCCCTTAAATAAACCTAACACTAAGCCCCTGAAGATCTTCCTACCTTATCTTCACCTTACCTGGTCACCCGAGTCCGTCCTGAAGAAGCTCCTCCGATGTCCTGATCCAAGCCCAAGCGGGGGCTGAAGAGGTCCATGATCCGGATGAAGTCTTCATCCAAGCTGGAGCTGAAGATGTCATGATCCGGATGAAGTCTTCATCCAAGCGGGAGCTGAAGAGGTCCATGATCCGGATGAAGTCTTCTATCACGCATCTTCCAATCTTCTTTCTTCCGGATCCATCTTGCAGACCTCCGACGCGGAACATCCTTCTCCTCCCGACGCCTACTAGCCGAATGACGGTTCCTTTAAGGGACATCATCCAAGATGGCGTCTCTCGAATTCCGATTGGCTGATAGGATTCTATCAGCCAATCGGAATTAAGGGTAGGAATATTCTGATTGGCCTGATGGAATCAGCCAATCAGAATCAAGTTCAATCCATTGGCTGATCTCAATCAGCCAATCAGATTGAGCTCGCATTCTATTGGCTGATCGGAACAGCCAATAGAACGCGAGCTCAATCTGATTGGCTGATTGGTTCAGCCAATCGGATTGAACTTGAATCTGATTGGCTGATTCAATCAGCCAATCAGATTTTTCTACCTTAATTCCGATTGGCTGATAGAATCCTATCAGCCAATCGGAATTCGACGGACGCCATCTTGGATGACGTCATTTAACGGTACCTTCATTCGTCGTCAGTCGTCGGCCGGGATGGATGCTCCGCATCGGTTGGAGAGAAGATTCAAGATGCCGCTTGATGGAAGATTCTGCCCGATGGAAGAAGACTTTGCTGCCGCTTGGATAAAGACATCGCTGGGATGAAGACCTCTTCTTTACCCGCTTGGGATAGACATCGCCCGGATCGGATGAGGAGTTCGCCCAGTTGGTGAAGACAAGGTAGGGAGATCTTCAGGGGGGTAGTGTTAGGTTTATTTAAGGGGGGTTTGGGTTAGATTAGAGGTATGTGGGTGGTGGGTTGTAATGTTGGGGGGGGTGGTATTGTGTTTTTTTTTTCAGGCAAAAGAGCAGTTTTCTTTGGGGCATGCCCCACAAAAGGCCCTTTTAAGGGCTGGTAAGGTAAAAGAGCTTTGAACTTTTTTTAATTTAGAATAGGGTAGGGACATTTTTTTATTTTGGGGGGCTTTATTATTTTATTAGGGGGCTTAGAATAGGTGTAATTAGCTTAAAAATCTTGTAATCTTTTTTTTATTTTTTGTAATTTAGTTAGTTAATTTAATTGTATTTTTAGATAGATATTGTAGTTTTATTTAAATTATTGATATGTAGGTGTATTTGTAACTTAGGTTAGGATTTATTTTACAGGTAATTGGGTAATTATTTTAACTAGGCAGCTATTAAATAGTTCATAACTATTTAATAGTCTATTATACCTATTTAAAATAATTAACAATTTACCTGTAAAATAAATATAAACCCTAACATAGCTACAATGTAATTATTAATTATATTGTAGCTATCTTAGGGTGTTATTTTATAGGTAAGTATTTAGAATTAAATATGAATATTTTAATTAATAATATTAATATTAGATTATTTTAATAAGAGTTTAGTTAGGGATGTTAGAGTTAGATAGGGGTTATTATACTTTATATATATATAATATAATTACGATAATTAACTATATTAACCCTAATATAATTAGGGTTAAGATAGTTTAATATATATATATAATAACTATATTAACTATATTAACCCTAATATAATTAGGGTTAGATATAGTTAATATAGCTGGCGGCGGTGTAGGGGATTAGATTAGGGGTTAATACATTTATTATAGGTGGCCGCGGTGTAGGGGATGTAGATTGTAGGCAAAAGAGCAGTTTACTTTGTGACAAAGTCCCGCCAAAAGCCCTTTTAAGGGCTGGCAAAAGAGCTGAATTCTTTGGGCATGCCCGCAAAAAGTCCTTTAAGGGCTGGCAAAAGAGCTGTTATTTGGGGATATGCCACGCAAAAAGCCCTTTTCAGGGCTATTTGTAGAGTAAGACTTAGGTTAGTGGTAGGATAGTTTAGTATTTTAGGGGTTAAATAATTTAATATAGATGGCAGCGGGGTAGGGGGGATTAGATTAGGGGTTAATAATTTTAAAATAGATAGCGGCGGGGTAGGGGCATAAGCTTGAAAAAGATTATTTTTGAAACGCGTTGCTCGTTTATGTGGTCTCCTTAACGGAGCAAACCTGGTAATACTATTTAACATAGTGTTCTCTAAGTTGGCTGCTACTGATTTTTGCTACTGGCACCTCGGACTTCTATTTGGCTGGTTGTACATCAGCCGGATTGAGCACTGGGTAATCAGTTAGCTAGCGTAAATGAGAGAAACTTGCTTTTTATAACATAATTTGCACTCTTATAGACTATCAGCAAGGTGTCTCTTGCACCTTGTTCATTTGGACATTCAGTTTTGTATTCACGGACGACATATATGAACATCAGCCGTTTTCCTATGTGCTTAACCGTTATGCAGATTGAAGCAGTCTAATACTGTGAGTACAGATTGTTCGTTATTTTCCACGGCTTATATATTGCACTAAGAGGATTCTCTCTTCTATTAGTAGGAACATCTCTACGAAGTACTACGAATACTACTATTCACACATAGTGCTGAGGATTACACTTTTGATATCGGACACTGGACTCATACTGATATGAAACGCCCGTTTCTGGTTATTAACTATCAGTAACAGTATCAAATATTTGGTTGATTGTGTGTTTTCTTGACTAATTTGTTTGCCATTTATTGCCATTCTTTTTTAGTGTGTTTGCACCACCCTAGCTTATGAAGCGTGTTTTTTATGAAACTGTATTTATGTGATAAACTGAATTATTAAATTGTTTTTATTTTTATGTTTATTATCATTTTTTCTTAAGTCGACCTTAATTGTTTTTTCATTTGTTTTTATGTGATTTTATATCTTTGTTGAGGACATTGATTAAATTTTGTACTGTATATATAGACACCTGTGGTTAATTTTCTGCGTTTGTCCGCAGTTACATTTTTATCATTCCTCACCCTTTTGATATTAAAATAATATTAAAATAATTTATATTGAACTACACCTATATTCAATTATTCAATTATTTCTAGCGCTGTACGGTAGGTGTCAGCTTTCATTCTCTTTGTAACAATTTTGTTACATTTTTTGAGTTATATTCTATCCAATACAGTAACACTTTAGCTTATTTCAAGCGCTCCTGGGTATTTCTTTCTCTTTTTTACTGGCACAGTTTCTCACAAATAAATATAATCATAGAACTTTTGACTGGTGACAGTATTAGGACTGAAATCAGCAGTCTGGCATGAAACAAAAAAAATAAAAAAAATTTTTAGGACTCTTGGGCCCCACAGCAAAGACTGGGCCCTGGGCAGCTGCCCCTTTGCCCTGTGTTAAAGACTGCCCTGGAAGGAGGTAAAAGTAAATCTGCTGCTTCAAGAAACCCTTTTATTACTGCCACACCTGAACAGGGGTAAGACTGTACACATTTAACCAGGTTTTGTTTATATTGGTTTTGCTGTTATTCTTGCCAAAGGAGCATAGTTTATGGATTAAGGCTGAAGTTAAAACTCTAATAGTTCTTAATTTGAATTGATAATCTGAATATATTCTGTCTGAAAAATTACCAGGTTTGGTTAAAAACTCTCATATACAGTCATGGCTAAAAATATTGTCACCCCTGCATTTCTGTCAGATAATGCATCCCTTCACCCCAAAAAAATTGTTGCAATTACAAGTGTTTAGGCATTCTCATCTTTATTTCTGTTGTTTGTATTGGTATGACACAAACAGTGAGATAAAAAAAGCCAAACCTAACACATTCCATGCAAACTTCCAAAAATGGACTGGACAAAATTATTGGCAACCGTCAATTTAATATTTGGTAGCACACCCTTTGGAAAAAAATAACTGAAATCAATCGCTTACTGTAACCATCAATGTGTTTTTTTTTTTTATAGTCTTTATTTATGCAAAGACATACAACTGTTATATACGATACATGAAAGAAAACAAGATATTGTTTCATTGATATTGTTAAATGGATGCACTCCTAAGAGAACAGACAAGTAAATATATTTTATCACATTTTCCATCAGTTCTGTATACGATACAGGAACGTAATGCAAGTTATTTATTTTATTTAATATTTGTAAACAAAGTCTTTTGTTGGGTCCCCAGGGTGTCATATGCCTGTTTTATGCGCCTTCATGGCTAGTCTAAATTAGTGGACATTGCCCTCAAAATTGAGTTGCCATTTACCCCTCAGTTGGGCGTTCAATATGTAGTCAGTGTTTCTGATGGGGTAAAGTATCTGTGTGTTGTTTGTTGAGGTTCCTCTAATGTCTGCAAATAAGGTTCCAATTTTTTCATGAACCGATTTGTTCGTGTCTGTAAGCTACCCATTGTATCTGCTTGCTCGTACAGCAATTGCTGATGTATTCTCTTTTTAATCGAGTTAGGCCTCTCCCTTCAACCAGTTCTTGAACACCGTTTTCCTTGCCTGTAGTATGACGTTATGTGTGAATAGCATGTTTGTTTTATTAAGGTTCCATATCATGTGTAGTAGGTCTGCCTTGGGCTTTGAGCATTTTGGGCAGTTACCTGTCGATTCTATTTCCCATTTCCTATATAATTTGGGAGTAATATATGCTGTTTCTATTAGTCTAGTGTGGGTCTTTCTCAGGTCTATAGAAAGTGTAGTGTGTCGTACTCTCTGAATGCTTAGCCTTATCTGGGTAGTCGAAATCTCTGTATCTGGTAGCTCCTTTTAAACACACCGGTATGGCAGGGCGGTGCTAAGGGATAAACAAAAAATGAAAACAAAAAGAGAAGCACAAGGGACTAATTCAAGTGTAGTATTAAAAACACCTTTTAATTTCACATGTATTTTAAAAGTATCACACACACTTCTTTTTTTTAAACAAGCTTTATTGTGAGAATTAGTCTGATACAACAAGGCAGAAAAGTGCATAATAATCATTTTGACAAACTGCATAGTCTATGTAGTAGCCCTGCCACATCATACGGCTAAAGTTCTTGATGGGTATTGAGAATAACAGCCCAAAAATACAAAGGAGAATTCATTTTTAAGGTGGGGTGTTAAGGCCCACCTACTTGAGCTTGATATACAGCAATTTTTTTCACACACTCACAGTTTTTTTTTTTTTTTAAATATAAATTTTTATTGAGGCTGTGCGAAAACAATACAACTTATATGAAACATCATATCCTTACAACGAACATAAATGGGTACTTTTCAAGTTGACAATTTTTGCAAAGATAGAAAGATAAAATTATCCATACAAACAATCCTATAGAGAGAAGAAAAAACAAAAATTGGAACCTCTTTTTCTTTTCACAAACTAAAAATTAGTCATTTGAATGGTCATGGTAGGATCTGTAAACTTAGAGTAGGTTGATAGTAAGTAGCTGAAATGATGGTAGAGATGAAAATATCTTTTGTGGTATAGATTAGATGGTAGAATATATAAATATGTTGCGTTAGGGTACGGCATTGAAAAGATAAGCCGTGCAGTTAACCCTCCTAGGGAAGGAGGTTTATTGTAGAGAGGGGGAGGGGGGGGAGGTGGTAGCTGGGTATAGTAAGAAGGGTATGTAGTTTAGGAACTAAAAGGTTCATTATGGGTTGGAGAAGAGGTAGTTAAGTATACGTGTTAGGCAGTAAGTATTAAGTAGTTAGGTTGCAGTATCGTAGGGCAGTATAGTCATACATATAATCTAATGATCATATTGGTTAGCAGGGGAAAATTAAAGATATTCCATACCCTCAGAGATAGCATAATATATGGAGTTTATTCAGGGTGTGAACTAAGATCAGGGTGTGAACTAAGATCATGGGCAGGAGTTGTAATACAGGTCCAGCCTGCATCCCTTGATGGAGTCATGCGTTGCAATGTATCTGTGCTTTCCCTAGTGGGTTATGTATTTACACCCTATGCCTCATAATAGAATAACAATGTGCTCAGTGAGAAACCTAAACTGAGCGACTACGAATACACTCACAGTTTTTAACCTCAAAGTAATGAGGTATATCAAAAGCACATCAAAAGAAGGGCCGGCCACTGCAGCACAAAATCTCTATATGCAGACACAATCCAAGATATTTTCCCCGGATCCATTCTGTACATGAGTAGGCAGGAACAGCTGCGCTGAACACTACCAAGTAACTGTCTCTGTAGAGGTCCTCGGGAAAGGTCTAGAGTCTTTGGTTCCTCCAAATGTCCTCTCTTTTTGGGTCCAAAGGACCGGTAGAGTGATGTGGTAATAAAGTCCTCAAAAGAACAGGGACCGCTAACTCACATCAGACCGCAACAGTCACTTCACAAGCCGGCTAGAAAGCTGTGCACCTGTGGGTTCCCAGCGTCCGTAAATGTGGGCATGGCCTAATGCGTTTTGTGGGGCTCCTCCCCACTTCGTCAGAGGCATGCTCACATACCTTGACATGTACCTTTTATAGGGCCTCCCTGTTAGCCATACAGTGACATCAAGGAAAAAAAGAAACAGGGAAAAAGGAGCTACACGCTCTCACTTATATCTATATTGTATTTCCTAGCGTTGTTGTCAAATATACACAGGTACACTCGCATCTAATATACTTCATTTCTCATTTGTATCTCTGTTATATTATACACATATATTTATAGTCGTTATATCCCCAAATCTCTATACCCGGGTTTATTTCACAGGTCTATACATGTATATAAATATAAATACGTTCTTGCCTGATAAGGTTTATTTCATACTATAATAACAAGCCCAAAAGTACATATAAAAATACATATGTCTTTCTGTTAGATATTAGATGTAAAAATTATGATTGTATGGGGCCTATCTATCAAGCTCCGAATGGAGCTTGATGCCCTGTGTTTCTGGCGAGCCTGTAGGCTCGCAAGAAACAGCAGTTATAAAGCAGCGGTCACAAAGACCGCTGCTCCATAACCTGTCCGCCTGCTCTGAGCAGGTGGACAGACATCGCCGGAATTCAACCCGATCGAGTACGATCGGGTTGATTGACACCTCCCTGCTGGCGGCCCATTGGCCGCAAGTCTGCAGGGGTGGCGTTGCACACCAGCAGCTCTTGTGAGCTGCTGGTGCAATGCTGAATACGGAGAGCGTATTGCTCTCCGTATTCAGTGAGGTCTGGTGGACCTGATCCGCACTGTCAGATCAGGTCCGCCAGACTTTGTTAAATAGAGGCCTATATACATCTGGATGAATTCATACAACATTCATAAAACTCCATACACAAACACCAACAATAATAGTAAAACCATAAAATCAAATAACTTTTATGTTTGCTAAATGTATAGAGGAGGAGTGGGTATCAGAACCAAAGAAGAGAAGAGAAAGAGAAGGATGGAACTAGAAAGTTATAGTCAGGATATCTTCAATATATCATCCAAAACATGACCAGTGAAGAAACAAAAGTACTTAAGAAAGGTTTATCCTCGCTTCAGCAAGAGATCCGGACCCCTTTGAAATATATATAGATCTACAAAAAAATTATTCGCAAATTGACCTTACAAAGGCACTTTACAAAAGGGGAAATGGATATAGAAACAAACAATTTTATAGAGAGGGTATTACATGAATCAAATTGTGAAAATTCTGACGAGATGTTAGGGAATTTAGAACAGGGTAATATAGTGATAGATGAATCACATCTCCTTGAGATTTTAGAGGAGTTAGAACAGGAAGCCAATGATATTCCCATCTGCCATACAGAGTTAAAAAAGAATTCCACATTCTATCCTCAAGGGTCCCAGGGAGGATACATTCCTGTGTTTGCATCCCTTATGGAAAAAGGAGTTGGAATCAATTTGTAAAAATAGAATCAATAAAAAGAATAGATATATCCCAAGAAATGTAACTAATGCAGAAAATAAAGCCTTACAGAACCTAAAAATGAATAGAGGAATTGTGATCCGGTCCGCCGATAAGGGCGGAGGGATCGTGATTCAGGATAGGGAGGATTATCTGAGAGAAGCCTTTAGACTTCTCGGGGATAAACGAACATATAAGGTATTGGGGAAAACCCCAATGGAGAAATTTAAGAAGGAATTTGAATTTCTCATTATGGAGGGTAAAAGGGATGAGATCTTGAATGAGCAAGAATATCAGTTCTAAAAATTCCTCACCCAGTAATACCAATTGATTACCATCTACCGAAGGTTCACAATAGCTTGGTAGACCCCCCCAGGGAGACCAATTGTCTTCCGGGATAGGGGGTCTTACATCAAATTTATCAGAATAAGTGGACCATATGTTGAAACCGATGGTACCATGTCTCAGATCATATGTAAGAGACACTCCACATATGCTAGATCTCTTAAAACAAGTGGTGTGGGAAAGCAATTACATATGGCTGACTATGGATGTCAGCGCCCTCTACACTTGTAATCCACACGATCTAGGCATAGTGGAAATGGATTATTTCTTGATAAAGCTAAATTAATTAATGAGGATCAGCGTGATTTTGTAAAGAGGCGTATTAACTTGATTCTAAAAAAAAATTTTTTTTCCTGTTTGAGGACAAATATTTCCTACAAACCACCGGCACAGCAATGGGCACTAAATTTGTGTCAGATTTCGCTAAATTATATATGGGCTGGTGGGAGGATCTATTGTCTTCAACAACAAAAATCCATTTGCACACCAAATAATTAGATGGTTTAGATATATAGATGATATCTAATCATTTGGCAGGGAGACAAGGAAGAAACAGGAAATCTAGTGAGATATTTGAATCAAAACACCTTAAACCTTGTGTTTACACACACATTCGACAAGAACAAAATCAGGTTCAGGACCTGGAACTGATGCATAGGGGAAATTAAGTGGTCACCAAGCTATATAGAAAAGAGACCCGATACCCACGGTTATCTGCATGCACACAGTGCACACCATGTAAGTGGAGCAAGAACATCCCCTATGGTCAGTTTCAGAGGGCCAGAAGAAACTGCACAGATGAGATAACATATGAGAAGGAAGCAGAAATAATAAAAAAAAGATTTGCAGCTAAAGAATATCCAGTAAAATTGTTAAAACAAGCATGAGAGAGGGTTAGGAATGTGAAAGACAGTTCAAGTGGCAGGAAACAAAAGCCAAAAAGGATTACATAAAGAAGAACAAACAAAACAGCCTTAGTTTTTGTTACAAAATACAATAATGCACATAGAACGAGCCCTAAGAAAACATTGGCCCGTGCTGCAACAAGATCCTGTATTAAAAGAGCTAATTCCAGAAAAGAGTAGGATTATCTATAAGAAAAAGCAATCAATAAAGAACATGGTTGCACTAAGTAAATTGAGGAAAAAGGAGAGAAGCTCAAAGTGGTTGAGAAAACACACAAAGGGATTTTATAAATGCGGAAGAGCAGGATGTACATACTGCACCCATATACCCCAGGATAATAAATATTTTGACTCCAGTAAAGATGATAAACAACATGAAATAAAGGAACTAATGAATTGCAAATACAATTATGTTGTTGACCACCTGGAGTGTTCATGTGGGGAAAAGTATGTAGGGGGGAGAACAAAAAGAAAAGTGAAATATAGACTGACAGACATCTTAGAATTATAAGCTAGGACTTACCAACCATGGAGTGTCAGCCCATTTTTTGGAGGCACATGGGAAAGACAGTAGTGAAATAAAAATTAAGGCAATTGAATTTATAAAAAGGAGTGAAAGGGGGCGGTGATTGCCTCAGATCACTGAGACAGAGGGAGACGTATTGGACCCACACACTGGGGACCCTAGAGCCACAGGGAATGAATAGAGAAGTGGATCTAGCTGCTTTTATTGGTTCCTAAGGTGTGGATCCACCTATGTGTGTTCCCAAAACCCCCCACATATATATATATAAATATATATATATATATATATTTTATCTATATGTTTTTTATCTATATATTTTTAAACATTTAGCAAACATAAAAGTTGTTTGATTTATGGTTTTACTATTATTGTTGGTGTTTTGTGTATGGAGTTTTATGAATTTTGTATGAATTCATCCAGATGTGTATACATATATAGAATCATCATGTATTTTTATATGTACTTTTGGGCTTGTTATTATAGTATGAAATAAACCTTATCAGGCAAGAACGTATTTATATACATGTATAGACCTGTGAAATATAACCGGGTATAGAGATTTGGGGGATATAACGACCATACATATATGTGTATAATATAATAGAGATACAAATTGAGAAATGAAGTATATTAGATGCTGGTACCTGTGTATATCTGACAGCGACGCTAGGAAACATAATACAATATAGATATAAGTGAGAGCATATAGCTCTTTTTTCCTTGTTTCTTTTCTCCTTGATGTCACTCTATAAATAACAGGGAGGCCGTGTACAGCTTGGGTGTAGCAGTGTCTTTGGATTGTATTTTTGCCACTATTATGATTATGATGTGCACATCTTCAGGGTTTTAATTGGCCACATGTACTATATTGTTTGTTCAACATACTTTACTTTGTGTTGCTAACATATACCCGAGGCCAGCACACAACTGGCCTATTGCTATGTTTAGACAGTTAGGATTTACTTCTTTCTGTACTATTAATAAATTATTTTTGTTCTCAGTGATTGTACTGGTCAGAGATTTATTCCATTTGTTTAATTTAGCTACTACGTTTGAGCTATTTTTTATTAAAAAAAAAGAGTGCTTGATTCCCTATCTATACAGGGCCTTAAGAAATCTTTGATGGTCCTTGTTCTCCTCTTGTAGTTTGTTGAAGAATATATATATATATATATATATATATATATATATAGTAATATAGTAGATGAGGTTGAAAAAAAGGTCGACCAAAGTCCATAGAGTACAACCTATACATATCTAATATACTTACAAAAAAGCTACAGTTGAGCTTAAATTAATCCCATTAAAAGGTAACCCATTTTACACAAGCAATCATATACCTGAAATCTGTTTCTAGCCAGAAATGTATTTTTTATTATTATCAGTTATTTGTAGAGCGCCAACAGATTCTGCAGCGATTTAAACATAGGCAGTATACAAGGTAGCAATTATTGGGATGAAATGGGTAGATCACCCTGCCTAGAGTCGCACTGTTGTAGTCTGCTCTTATGAAGGTGATCTTCAAGCAGTTGGGCTCTTAGGCTTACATTCTAGGATGGTTCATGGTGGATAGCAATGGAGGAGAGGAACTGGTATTAGGAAAGGTTATTGTAGGTTGTATGCATCCCTGAACAGAAAAGTCTTTAGGGAGTGCGTGAAGCTTTCAAAACTAGGGGAGAGTCTTGTGGAGTGAGGCAGAGGGTTCCACAAGATGGGAGCCAGTCTGGAGAAGCCTGTAAACAGGAATGTGAAGAGGTAGCAAGAGAGGAGAGTAGAAGGTTGTGAGCAGAGCGAAGGGGACAGGAGGGAGAGTATCTGGAGACAAGGTTGGAGATATAGAGGGGAGCAGTGCAGTTAAGGGCTTTGCATGTCAGAGTCAGAATTTTGGTTTAATCTGGAGGCAAGAGGAAGCCAGTGAAGCGATTGGCAGAGAGGTGCAGCATATGAGCGACGTATAAGAAAGATGAGCCTGGCAGAGGCATTCATTATGGATTGATTGTAAAGGAGCTAGATGGCAGCTAGGGAAACCAAGAGGACAGAGTTGCAATAGTCAAGACGGGAAAGGATGAGAGAGTGGATTAAAATCTTAGTTGTGTCTTGCGTAAGGAAATATCTAATTTTAGAGGTTTTTAAGGTGGAAGAGGCAGGATTTAGCCAAGGCCTGAATGTAGGGAGTGAAAGAAAGATCAGAGTCAAGTGTGACCCCAAGACATTGGGCTTGCGGGGTAGGGGTAATGATGGAGTTGTCGACAGTTTATAGAGAGATGGGGGTGGAGATTTTAGAAGGGGGAAAATAAGGAGCTCTGTTTTGGAGAGATTTAGCTTAAGGTAGTGAGAGGACATCCAGAAGAGATGTGAGAAAGACAGTAAGTGACACGAGTTAGCAAGGAAGGAGATAGGTCTGGAGAGAGATGTAGATGGGTTTTATTAGGGAATCTAATGATGATGTGTAGATTGAGAAGAGAAGGGGACCGAGGACAGAGCTTTGCAGTACTTCAACAGAAAGTGGTAACGGGGCAGAGGAAGCCTCAGAGAAGGCTACATTAAAGGTACGGTTAGACAGGTAGGAAGAGAAACCACGAGAGAACTGTCACAAATGCCGAAGGATTGGATGGTTTGGAGCAAAAGAGGGTGGTCAACAGTATCATAGGCTGCAGACAGATCAAGGAGGATAAGCAGAGAGAAGTGGCATTTGGATTTTGCTCTGAGTAGGTCGTTGATAACCTTAACAATTGCTGTCTCTGTGGAGTGATGGGGGCAAAATACAGATTGCAGTGGGTCAAGGAGGGAGTGTAATGTAAGGAAATGGGATAGGCGTGCATGTGTCAAGGCTACTGTAAGTCTGTAATAGAAAGTCAGGCTAGATATTAACCACAACTGCTGAGATAGTATTTTAGTAAGATTTGTAGCAGGGAGATTTCTGGGATTGAACATCAATTACTGACATGAGCAATGTAAAACCCACAGTAATCAATGAGCAGGTCTATGATAGGTTGTTATAAGCTGAAAACACTATTGCTGCCACCTGTGACAAGTCACTAACATATGCATCAGGGTTAGCAGCTTAACTAAATATAGGTTAAGTGTATACACCTTGCATAAGAAAGTATGAGACTGAGCAGTAATTTGAGTATGACGAACTAGTACTGATATGTGGTGCTATTAGGTTTGCAATATTTACAGGTAAAAGGTAAAAAAGTAATGTGGAGTTGATAGTTATGAGTAGCGTTCCTTTACCTTGTCAGATAGCGATCTGGATGACAGTAACGGCTATGTCAGTAGCAGGGAAGCGAGCAGTGCATGGAGAGATTTTGCAGCTGAGGCAGAGTGTGAAGTTGGCGTGTGATGTCACTGCAAGGAAAGCGGAACAGCAGGCTGACAGTAGCAGATGTACAAGGATTAAGTTGCAGCAATATCCGAGTTTACTTTGAGGTTAAGCACTGAAGGCTGGAGAGAAGCCTGTAGATGAGTGCTTAGTTAAGTTTGGCTCAGAGGGTACTCTACAACAGAGGAAGCGTAATACCAAGCAATGATGAGACTGACAGTCATTTATACCGGATTTTGGAGGAGGAGTTTCAATCTGTTACTGAATATGTAGACTGGATATTGATGACAACATAAAGAAATAGTGCTAAGAGTCAGGTAGATACATGACAGCATGTTCTAGTTTTTCAAGAAGCTTTGAGGTAAGAGGGAGTAGGGAAATAGGGTGGTAGTTGGATGGGGAGGTTGGATCGAGAGAAGGTTTTTTTGAGGATAGGTGTGACCAGTGAATGTTTTAGAGATAAGGGAAATATACCAGTGCTGAGGGAGAAGTTGAAAAATGTGTGTGAGTATAGGGGTAAGGGTAGAAGAGAGGGAGAGGAGTAGCTGTGAGGGGATGGGGTCGAGGGGACAGGTAGTGAGGTGAGAGCGCAGTATAAGTGCAGAAACTTCTTCCTCAGTAACAGGGGAGAAAGAGCTAAATATATGGCTATGTGGGTTTTGGATAATTGCAAGCTTTTGAGGGGGTGAGAGACTGGAAGCATGCTGAGAGCTGATTTCATTTCTGATGGATTCAATTTTTTTATTGATGTGACTGGCAAAATCTTGAGCTGACAGAGAAGTTGTATTAGGAGGTGGAGTGGGCGGAGAAGAGTGTTGAAAGGGGAGAACAGATGATTTGGGTTTGAAGAAAGAGTGGATATAAGAGTAGAGAAGTAGTGTTGCTTATAAAGATTAAGGGCAGAGTAGTAGTAGTTCAAGATGAACATGTAGTGAAGAAAGTCAGCTGAACTCTGAGATTTTCTCCAGTGCTTCTCAGCAGTAGGGGAACATCTACGTAGGTATTGTGTCAGAGGAGTATGCCAGGGCTGAGGGTGAGTGTGTGATTTCCGAGCTATGGTAGGAGGGGCCAGATTGTCAAGGACCGATGTAAGGGTGAAATTATAGAGGCAGATAGATTGGTCAGGGCAGGAAAAGGAGGAGATGGATGAGAGGAGAGGTTCAAGAGAACTAGCGAGCTGTTGCTGATCTAATGACATAATGCTTCTGTGAAGTTTGGTGTGAGTGGTAGAAGGAGGGAGAGTTGTAGGGAGGGATAGAAAGAGGAAAAAGGGGAGTTTGTGAAGTTTGAAATAGTGCATCGATAGCTAAAGATCAGATCAAGGGAGTGACCATCTTTGTGAGTGGGAGATTTGCAGAAGTTGTTTTGCAGAGGAGCGGTGGGATTATCAAGAGGGATGTTGAAGTCACCAAGAATGAGGGCAGGAGTGTCTAAATAAAGGAAATAAGGTAGCCAGGCAGCAAAGTGATCTAAAAATTGAGTTAAGGAGCCAGGGTGGTATATTACTGCAACACGTATAGAGAGGGGAGAGAATAAGCGAATCATGGTGGGTTTTGAATGAGGAAATTGTGAGGGAAGAGATGGGTTGTATTTGTTTAAAGGTGCAATGAGAGGAAAGTAAAATACCTACACCACCTCCTTGTCTGTTACCAGACCTAGGAGTATGGCTGAAGTGGAGACACCTATGCGACAATGAAGCAGTGGAAGTTGTGTCTAAAGGAGAAAGCCAAGTTTCTGTGAGAGCCAGAAGGTTGAGGGAGTGGGAGAGATTTAGTGGGAGATAAAGAGGTGATGGATTGAAGTGAGCATGTTGCACACAGAGCGAGAATTCCAGAGTGCACAATTGAAGGGGGTAGTGGCTTTAGATTAGAAGAATGTGAGTGAGGTTAACAGAGTTTTGTTTTCCAAGTCTGTGGAAAGGTACACATGGATGTGCACGGCTAGGAAGTTGTTGGGGGACAGAATTAGGGGACATGTATCCAAATAAATTTTTGGTAACATATACCAAAAAGAACATTTGGAGAAAAGTGATCATAACATGGTCACATTTGAAATTACTTTTTATAAGCAGAGTCTTAAAGGTTTAACTTAAAGACTTTTAATTTTAAGAAAGCAAAATTGAATGATTTAAGGAAATCATTAAATAACATAAATTGGGACAAAGTATTCTCTAATAAAAATACAGAGGATAAATGGATAACATTTAAAACTTTGTTAAATATACATTTAAACAAATAACATATGGTTATAAAAGTAAAATAAATAAATTCAAGCAAATGTGGCTAAAATTAGGAAAAAAACATAAGGCATTTAAATTATTCAAAGATGTACAGACGCAACATACCAAATTTATTTAAGGAATGTAACAAAGTATGCAAAAAAACAATCAAATTAGCCAAAATTGAAAATGAAAGATTAATTGCAAAGAATTCTAAGTCAAACCCTAAAATGTTATTTAAGTACATAAAATAGCAAAAAATCTAAGAAGGACAATATAGGTACATTAAAATGTGTGGAGGGTAGCATGATTAACATTGACAGGGAGATGGCTGAGGTACTAAACCAATTATTTTATTCGGTAAACACAAGAGAGGAACCAATGGATGATACTTTGGAACAAACTAGAACATGCAAGCTTATACCATTAACTGGATAGAGGATATCATGAAAAAACTGGATAATATTAAGGTAAATAAAACTCCAGGTCCAGATGGAATACACCCAAGGGTTTACGGGAACATAGCACTGTTATAGACAAACCTTTACTCGTAAAACTGATGTGGTGCCAATCTTCAAAAAGTGAAGCAGAAATGATCCAGGAAGCTATAGACCAGTTAGTCTGACATCAATAGTGGGGAAGATACTTAAAGGGATTATACACAATATGCTACATCCAGTGAGTTCAAATCAGCATGGTTTTATGAGAAATAGATCATGTCAAACTAATTTAATTAGATTATACGAGGAAGTAAAAATATAGATAAAGGGGCATCAGTTGATGTGATATACTTAGATTTTGAAAAGGCATTTGATATAGTGTCACATGAGAGATTACAGTACATCATTAAGGGGACTGGAATAGCTGAAAAATGTTAGCTCATAGATAAATAACTGGATAAAATATAGGGAGCAACGAGTAGTAGTAAATGAATCATACTCAGATTGGACAAAGGTTATTAGTGAAGTCCCCCAGAGATCAGTACCAGGCCCTGATCTTTTTAATATTTTTATTAATTGCTTTGGGCAAGGATTACATAGCAATATCTCTATTTTTGCAGATTAAAATTAAGTAAGGTCATTAGGTCAGAGCAGGATGAACTTTAATTACAAGGGGATCTGCAAAAATTAGAAGTATGGGCAGGTAAATGGAAAATTAGATTTAATATGGGAACATTCAAGGTTCTACATTTTGGAAGTAAAAATAAGCAGGCAATGTATTATTTAAATGGGACAAGAATTAGCCAAACAGAGGAGGAAAGGGATTTGGGAGTAGTAATAAATAACAAGCTAAAGATGGGTGCACAATGCAGGGCAGACTCTTCTAAGGCTAATATGATACTAGCATGTATTAAAAGAGGCCTTGATTCAAGGGAGGAAAGCATAATTCTGTCACTATATAAATCCCTGGTAAGACCTCACCTTGAGTATGGAGTGCAGTTCTGGGGAGTGATCCCAAAAAAAGACATTGCAGACCTAGAAAAAGTTCAGAGAAGCTACTAAGCGGAATGGAGAATTTAAGTTATGAGGAGAGGTTAGACAAACTGGGTCTGTTTTCTCTAGAAAAAAGGCGCTTGAGAGGTGACATGATTACTTTATATAAATATATTCAAGGCCCATATACAGAGATGGCAGAAGCTCTGTTTATTAAAAAAAAATGTTTGTGACAAGAGGTCACATTTTAAGGCTGGAGGAAAGAATATTTAATCTCCTGCAACGGAATTTTTTTTTTTTACTGTAAGAGCAATACAATTGTGGAACTCATTACCAAAGGAGGTAGTGAATGTCAATACCTTAGATACATTTAAAAATGGTTTGGATACCATTGCTTGTATTAAATGGGTCACCTTTTAGTGGAATTAATTTAAGTTCAACTGGAGCTTTTTTGTAAGTATATTAGATTTGTATAGGCTGAACTTGACAGACTTCAGTCTTTTTTAAACCTCATTTACTATGTTACTATATATATATATTTATATATATACAGAGAGAAGTGCACTCACAGGAACAAACAACTGTCTCAATAGTACTGTTAGCCTGTTCTATGGTGATTTACCACCTGGGTGCAACTTTTTAGCCCAGTAATGCTTTTCACAGTGTGGAACTTTCCTGTAGTATATCAGTCTGATCCCGCCTATTACGGTCAGTCCAGCGCCGACATACCAGGCAATTCCTCTCTGAACAAGGAACACAGCAACCCCAGACGATCGTTTCGGCCTTCATTGGGCCTCGTCAGTGAGGTGTAGCCATATTCCCCTAAGCACACTGAGCAATGAGTCCACGTCTGGTTGCCCCTTTTTCCCATAGGGAGACTAAATACATACAGAGAGAAGTGCACTCACAGGAACAAACAACTGTCTCAATAGCATTGTTAGCCTGTTCTATGGCGATTTACCACCTGGGTGCAACTTTTTAGCCCAGTAATGCTTTTCACAGAGTGGAACTTTCCTGTAGTATATCAGTCTGATCCTGCCTATTACGGTCAGTCCAGCGCCAAAATACCAGGCAATTCCTCTCTGAACAAGGAACACAGCAACCCCAGACGATCGTTTCGGCCTTCATTGGGCTTCGTCAGTGAGGTGTAGCCATATTCCTCTAAGCACACTGAGCATCGTCCACGTCTGGTTGCCCCTTTTTCCTATAGGGAGACAAAATACATACAGAGAGAAGTGTACTCACAGGAACGAACAACTGGCTCAATAGCATTGTTAGCCTGTTCTATGGCGATTTACCACCTGGGTGCAACTTTTTAGCCCAGTAATGCTTTTCACAGAGTGGAACTTTCCTGTAGTATATCAGTCTGATCCCGCTTATTACGGTCAGTCCAGCGCCAAAATACCAGGCAATTTCTCTCTGAACAAGGAACACAGCAACCCCAGACGATCGTTTCGTCCTTCATTGGGCCTTGTCAGTGAGGTGTAGCCATATTAGTTTAGGCACCCCCCTGACAATTTCCATGATTTTCATTTATAAATAATTGAGTGTTTTGGATCAGCAATTTCATTTTAACTATCAAATAACTGAAGGACACAGTAATAGTTCAGTAGTGAAATGAGGTGTATTGGATTAACAGAAAATGTGCAATATGCATCAAAACGAAATTAGACAGGAGCATAAATTTGGGCACCCTTGTCATTTTGTTGATTTGAATACCTATAACTACATAGCACTGATTAATTTGAACACACAATTGGTTTGGTGAGCCCATTAAGCCTTGAACTTCATAGACAGGTGCATCCAATCATGAGAAAAGGTATTTAAGGTGCCAATTGCAAGTTGTTCTCTTTGACTCTCCTCTGAAGAGTGGCAACATGGGGACCTCAAAACAACTCTAAAATGATCTGAAAAACAAATATTGTTCAACATTATGGTTTAGGGTAAGGCTACAAAAAGCTATCGCAGAGATTTAAAGTGAATGTCAAGTCACGTTCACCCCTCTTCCTCATCTTGTTAATTACCGAAAATAAACGTTAGTTTAAGTCATCATTTTTTTATAATTTAAGACTAAAACCATAATCGATGGATTTATAACCCTACTTCGCTTACTTTCTTCCTCCGCCCGCCATCTTGTCCCTCGTATCTAATTTGATTGACATTGCCTTTAACGAAATATAGCTCATACCCCTTGGCGTCCAGCCCCTTTTTGCACACGTAACGCGAACAAACTGCGCATAGGCGTTCCCTAACAAATCGTCATTGACAATCATGCTCGTTCACGTGTAGCGCATGTGCAAACAATTCCTAACACCTAACGCATGTGCAATGTCTATCTACCTGTCAACCGTGATCCCCCGCCGCAATCCCTAATAAAGTGTTTAAAGGGACATTATACACTCAAAACAATATGGGGTATTTAAGTAAAGCATATAAAGATAATAAACTTTGTCATTGACATGTATTTTCAATTTTGCCTCTAAAGCTGCTAAAAATGATAATAAAGTTGGAAGTCAGGTAACTACATGAGAATACGTCCGTAATACGGCTAGGCTATTGAGCAAGCATTTGTCCCTCACTCCCTAGCAAGTACAAGCCCTGCAGGGACAGCTGTGTGAGCTATGCGTGATTCATAGGGATAATAAAAGCCTATATCTATATTACATATGTAATGTGTGGGACTGACACATCGCACCGAGCAGCAGTTTACAGTGCAGTATAGGGCTATATTATGTGCACTCTAAATATCCCAGCATAACGCTCACAGCTCTCCCTGCAGGGCTTGTACATGCCTCTGCTTTATCGCCAGCGTCTCCCTAAGCGGGTTGTTTGCTCTCACTAGGCGGGAGCTCGGCTGCACCGCCATCAATCAGCTGGGATTAGCTTGCTTGCCCATGCTGTGTTCGGTGTATGCTCGATTATTTTACAGACTATTTGTACTGTGATTTTACATCTGAAACGGTAAATGCTGTTGCGGCTGATGATGGATTCTGCAATAGTGTTATGAAATGACGTAACAAACACAAACCAATGGCTATGTTTTCACTTTCAAGACGGACTAAAAAAAAAACTATTTTTTCAGCTCAGACTTTGAACTAGTTGCAGAATATTGTTGAAACGTCATACTAATGCAATCACGTAATTCCATCCTGCAACTAGTTCAAAGTCTGAGCTGAAAAATTTGTTTTTTTTTAGTCCGTCTTGAAAGTGAAAACATAGCCATTGGTTTGTGTTTGTTACGTCATTTCATAACACTATTGCAGAATCCATCATCAGCCGCAACCAGCATTTACCGTTTCAGATGTAAAATCACAGTACAAATAGTCTGTAAAATAATCGAGCATACACCGAACACAGCATGGGCAAGCAAGCTAATCCCAGCTGATTGATGGCGGTGCAGCCGAGCTCCCGCCTAGTGAGAGCAAACAACCCGCTGAGGGAGACGCTGGCGATAAAGCAGAGGCATGTACAAGCCCTGCAGGGAGAGCTGTGAGCGTTATGCTGGGATATTTAGAGTGCACATAATATAGCCCTATACTGCACTGTAAACTGCTGCTCGGTGCGATGTGTCAGTCCCACACATTACATATAGGTATAGGCTTTTATTATCCTATGATCACGCATAGCTCACACAGCTGTCCCTGCAGGGCTTGTACTTGCTAGGGAGTGAGGGACAAATGCTTGCTCAATAGCCTAGCCGTATTACGGACGTATTCTCATGTAGTTACCTGACTTCCAACTTTATTATCATTTTTAGCAGCTTTAAAGGCAAAATTGAAAATACATGTCAATGACAAAGTTTATTATCTTTATATGCTTTACTTAAATACCCCATATTGTTTTGAGTGTATAATGTCCCTTTAACCCCTAAAACCGCCGCTCCCGGACCCCGCCGCCACCTACAATAAAAGTTTAACCCCCTAATGTGATCCCCTACACCGTCGCCAGCTATATTACATACCCCCTAATGTGAGCTCCTACCCCGCCGCCATCTACATTAACTACCCCCTAAAGTGAGCCCCTTACACCCCTGCCAGCTACATTAAACTACCCGCTATAGTGAGCCCCTACCCCCCCACCATCTACCTTACCTACCCCCTAAAGTGATCCCCTACCCCCGCCGCCATCTACCTTACCTCCCCCGCCGCCATCTACCTTACCTCCCACGCCGCCATCTACCTTACCTCCCCCGCCGCCATCTACCTTACCTCCCCCGCCGCCATCTTCCTTACCTACCCCGCCGCCATCTACCTTAACTCCCCCAACATCTACCTTACCTCCCCCGCCGCCATCTACCTTACCTCCCCCGCCGCCATCTACCTTACCTACCCCGCCGCCATCTACCTTACCTACCCCGCCACCATCTACCTTACCTACCCCCTAAAGTGAGCTCCTACCCCACCGCCATCTATTTTAAAAATATTAACCCATAATTTAATCCCCCTACACCACCGCCACCTATATTAAACACATTAACCCCTAATCTAATCCCCCTACACCGCCGCCAGCTATATTAACTATATTAACCCTAATTATATTAGGGTTAATATAGTTAATATAGTTATTATATTATATATATTAACCCTAATTATATTAGGGTTAATATAGTTATTATATTATATATATTAACTATATTAACCCTAATTATATTAGGGTTAATATAGTTAATATCGTTATTATATTATATATATATATTAAGTATAATAACCCTATCTAACTCTAATATCCCTAACTAAATACTTATTAAAATAAATCAAATTAATATTAATATTATTAATTAAAATATTCCTATTTAAATCTAAATACTTACCTATAAAATAAACCCTAAGATAGCTACAATGTAATTAATAATTACATTGTAGCGATTTTAGGGTTTATATTTATTTTACAGGCAACTTTGTATTTATTTTAACTAGGTACAATAGCTATTAAATAGTTATTTACTATTTAATAGCTACCTAGTTAAAATAATTGTCAGCCGTTTAGGAATCAGTCCGGGATGCAACCCAACTGCTAGCGTGAATAGAAAGCACACGCTAGCACACTGAGAAATAACCAGGACGTGACCCACTCAGGAAACAGATGAGAATGGTAACAAAAATAATAATTGTTCCAGTATGCAAGGAAGCCACAAAGGAAAAAACGTCCCTTTTAGCAGGTTAGAAAAATACAAAGAAAATGCTCTTATTTGCAGTTTTGAAAAGGTCCCTTTAAGCAGGCTTGTAACAAAAAGGCAAAGTTCTCTCTTGCAGCTTGAAAAAGTAAAAGACCCTTTAAGCAGGTTTGCAACAAACAGAAAGACAAAGTTCTCTTTTGCAGCTTGAAAGTAAATGTCCCTTTAAGCAGGTTTATAACAAACAGAAAGGCAAAGTTCTCTTTTGCAGCTTGAAAGTAAATGTCCCTTTAAGCAGGTTTATAACAAACAGAAAGGCAAAGTTCTCTTTTGCAGCTTGTAAAAGTAAAAGTCCCTTTAGAGCAGGTTTATAACAAACAGAAAGGCAAAGTTCTCTTTTGCAGCTTGTAAAAGTAAATGTCCCTTTAAGCAGGTAGTAATATTTATCCAAGAAAAGATTGTGGAATAAGGCATAAGCAAGGTCAGGCAGGCAGTAGTCGGCATCCAAACATCAGTAGTAGAATAAGGCAAAAGCAAGGTCAGGCAGGCAGAAGTCGGTATCCAAATAACAGTAGCAGGGTTAAAGCAAAAGCAAGGTCAGGCAGGCAGAAGTCGGTATCCAAACATCAGTAGTAGGGTTAAGGCAAAAGGCTTGGTCAGGCAGGCAGAAGTCGGTACACAAGAATATAAAACAGAATTTGGTATGGTACTCACAAACTCCAAGGGGAACAAACAAACGGGCCCCGAGTAAGATCTCCCGCCGTGGTTTAAAGGCAGGAGCGGCGACGTCATCAGAGGGGTGTGTCGGAGGAAGCGTCACGTTGCTAAGCAACGTGACGTCATTCACTCAGAGAAGATCCGGGAGCCGCGGTGACACGGCGATGAACGGACAAAATCATGACAGCACCCCCCTCCTCAAGGACCCCTCCGGGGGACAGGACCAGGCCTATCAGGATGAGTCTTGTGGAAGGCCTTGATTAAAGTAGGAGCATTTACCTGATGAGCCGGTTCCCAAGATCGTTCCGTGACTGGATAACCTTTCCAATGAATGAGATAATACAATTTCTTGCCACGAAGCTTGGAATCCAGAATATGGTTGATCTCAAACTCAGGGTGTCCATGCACAAATAGAGGTGGAGGTTTAGAAAAAGGTTTCGAATACCTGTTAGTCATCACAGGTTTTAGAAGAGAAACGTGGAATACCGGATGGACTTTGAGAGTCTTGGGTAAAGCCACCCGATAAGCAGTGGAACACACCTGACCCAGTATTCGGAAAGGACCCACGTATCGTGGTCCCAATTTGTTAGAAGGTTGTTTCAGGCGAAGAAAACGAGAGGAAATCCAAACTTTAGCACCAGGGCGATACTTGGGAGCCTTCTTCCGTCGAAGATCTGAAAAGAACTTGTAACGTCTAGAAGCTACAGAAATAATACGATGTATTCTCTGCCAATGTCGAGTTAATCTTCGGGCCGTAAGATCAGAAGCAGGATTCACTGTGGAAGAAGTATGCAAAGGAAATGTTCTGGGCTGATATCCGTAAGCCGCATGAAAAGGAGAGGTCTGAAGGGAGGAATTGTACCGGGCATTATGAGCCAATTCAGCCAAAGGAAGGTAAGAAGTCCAGTTAGAGTGATAATGATCCACATAATGTCTAAGATATGTTTCAAGACACTGGTTTACCCTTTCAGTCTGGCCGTTAGATTGTGGATGGTGAGAAGTAGACAGAGATATTGTAGTTCCAAAATGTTTACAAAGTGATCTCCAAAATCGAGAAACAAACTGTACCCCTCTATCTGAAACAATATCTAGAGGAAATCCATGGATTCTTACAATATGTGAAATAAAAAGTTCAGAGAGTCTTTTGGCAGATGGTAATCCTGGTAAGGGTACAAAATGAGCAGTCTTAGTGAACCTGTCGACCACCACCCAAATAGTATTGTTTCCAGCTGACAAGGGAAGGTCGGTAATGAAGTCCATGGATACATGAGTCCAAGGCTGATGAGGTATGGGCAATGGTTGGAGCAACCCTGAAGGAAGTTGGCGAGGAGTTTTTGTTCATGGCACATTGTGTGCATACTGAGACGTAATCTTTAACATCTTGAGAGAGAGTAGGCCACCAGACATGCTGTTTGAGATTTCGAGTGGTAATACTGATGCCAGGATGTCCAGAAAGGGGACTATCATGAGCCCAAAATAGAATCTTGGAACGAAGGCGTTCAGGAACAAAGAGTAAACCATCGGGAGGTTTACAGGACAAAGGAAGATTCCTTTGAGCAGACTGTAAATCTTGTAACCAGGAAGTTGTTAGCTGGGCTATGACTTCATGAGGTTGGAGAATGGTACCAGACTCAGGAACTGGGGTATCTTGAAATTGTCTGGAAAGGGCGTCTGCTTTAATATTTTTTGAACCAGGTATGTAAGACAAATTATAGTGAAACCGGGAGAAGAATAATGACCAGCGTGCTTGCCTGGAATTCAATCGTTTGGCCGTTTGAAGATAAAGAAGGTTCTTATGATCAGTGAGTATGGTAAATGGCAAAGAAGTACCTTCCAGCCAATGCCTCCATTCATCCAAGGCCATTTTGATGGCAAGCAACTCTTTATTCCCTACGTCATAGTTAAATTCAGAAGGAGTGAATTTTTTGGAGAAAAAAGCAACAGGATGAATCCTTCCAGTCTCCGGTATTCGTTGAGACAGAACAGCTCCAGCAGCAACAGAGGAAGCATCAACTTCCAGGATAAACTGAAAATCTGGATTTGGGTGACGGAGAATAGGTGCTGAGGAAAAAGCTTCTTTGAGAGACTCAAAAGCTTCTATAGCCTCAGGAGGCCATTTTTTACAGTTTTGTCCTTTTCTAGTGAGAGAAGTAAGGGGAGAAGTAATAGTAGAAAAATCCTTGATGAACTTCCTGTAGTAGTTGGCGAAGCCCAGAAAACGTTGTAAAGCCTTCAAAGAATCAGGTCTAGGCCAATCCAAGATGGCAGAAAGTTTAGTAGGATCCATTTCAAATCCAGATGCCGATATTACATAACCCAGAAAGGGTATGGATTTTTGATGGAAAGAACATTTCTCCAGTTTAGCAAACAGATGGAAATCTCTTAAACGTTGAAGTACTTTCTTGACGTGGTGCACATGATCTTGGTGGTTCTGAGAAAAAATTAAGATATCGTCAAGGTATATGATGACAAAGATATTCAAAAAATCACGAAAGATCTCGTTTACAAAATGTTGGAAAACCGCCGGAGCATTGCATAGCCCGAAGGGCATGACCAGATATTCGTAATGCCCAAATCGAGTGTTAAAAGCAGTCTTCCACTCATCTCCTTTGCGTATACGGATCAGATTGTATGCACCACGTAGATCAAGTTTGGTGAATATGGTGGCTCCCTGAAGATAAGTAAAAAGTTCAGGAATAAGGGGTAGAGGATAACTGTTCTTGATGGTAATCTGATTTAATCCTCTGTAATCAATACAGGGTCTTAATCCGCCATCCTTTTTTCCTACAAAAAAGAAACCAGCCCCTACAGGGGAAGAGGAGGGTCGAATAAATCCTCTAGCCAAATTGTCTTTAATATATTCTTCTAAAGCCATGTTTTCAGGTTTAGAAAGTGGATATGTCTTGCCTCGAGGATAGGTAGCCCCGGGAAGGAGATCAATGGGGCAATCAAAAGGGCGGTGAGGAGGAAGACGTTCAGCTTCTTTTTTTGGAGAAAACATCCACAAAGTCATGATAAGGCATAGGTAGGGAGTCCGGAGTTTCGATAGTGAGAGCAATAGTGAGTGGTAACTTGGTGATCTTTTGAAGACATTTAGTCTGGTTGGCTGATCGGAACAGCCAATAGAATGCGAGCTCAATCTGATTGGCTGATTGGATCGGCCAATCGGATTGAACTTGATTCTGATTGGCTGATTCCATCAGCCAATCAGAAAATTCCTACCTTAATTCCGATTGGCTGATAGAATCCTATCAGCCAATCGGAATTCGAGGGACGCCATCTTGGATGACGTCCCTTAAAGGAACCGTCATTCGTCGGGAGACAACGGAAGAAGAGGATGGATCCGCGTCGCCTGCTTCAAGATGGACCCGCTCCGCACCGGATGGAAGAAGATTGAAGATGCCGCTTGGAGAAGATGTTTGCCGGTCCGGATGTCCTCTTCTTGCCGGATAGGAGGAAGACTTTGGAGCCTCTTCTGGACCTCTTCAGCACCGGATGATGGATCGCCAACCCCCGCTTGGGTTGGATGAAGATGTTGGAGCCAGGACGGATCGGTGAACCTGGTATGGTGAAGACAAGGTAGGAAGATCTTCAGGGGCTTAGTGTTAGGTTTATTTAAGGGGGGTTTGGGTTAGATTAGGGGTATGTGGGTGGTGGGTTGTAATGTTGGGGGGGGTATGGTATGTTTTTTTTTACAGGCAAAAGAGCTGAAATCCTTGGGGCATGCCCCGCAAAGGGCCCTGTTCAGGGCTGGTAAGGTAAAAGAGCTTGTAACTTTTTTAATTTAGAATAGGGTAGGGCATTTTTTATTTTGGGGGGCTTTGTTATTTTATTAGGGGGCTTAGAGTAGGTGTAATTAGTTTAAAATTGTTGTAAGATTTTTCTTATGTTTGTAAATATTTTATTATTTTTTGTAACTTAGTTCTTTTTATTTTTTGTACTTTAGCTAGTTTATTTAATTGTATTTATTTGTAGCAATTGTGTTTAATTAATTTATTGATAGTGTAGTGTTAGGTTAATTGTAGGTAATTGTAGGTAGTTTATTTAATTATTTTATTGATAGGGTAGTGTTAGGTTTAATTATATCTTAGGTTAGGATTTATTTTACAGGTAAATTTGTTATTATTTTAACTAGGTAACTATTAAATAGTTCTTAACTATTTAATAGCTATTGTACCTGGTTAAAATAATTACAAAGTTGCCTGTAAAATAAATATTAATCCTAAAATAGCTATAATATAATTATAATTTATATTGTAGCTATATTAGGATTTATTTTACAGGTAAGTATTTAGCTTTAAATAGGAATAAGTTATTTAATAAGAGTTAATTAATTTCGTTAGATTTAAATTATATTTAACTTAGGGGGGTGTTAGTGTTAGGGTTAGACTTAGCTTTAGGGGTTAATCAATTTATTAGAATAGCGGTGAGCTCCGGTCGTCAGATTAGGGGTTAATAATTGAAGTTAGGTGTTGGCGATGTTAGGGAGGGCAGATTAGGGGTTAATACTATTTATGATAGGGTTAGTGAGGCGGGTTAGGGGTTAATAACTTTATTATAGTAGCGCTCAGGTCCGCTCGGCAGATTAGGGGTTAATAAGTGTAGGCAGGTGTCGGCGACGTTGAGGGGGGCAGATTAGGGGTTAATAAATATAATATAGGGGTCGGCGATGTTAGGGCAGCAGATTAGGGGTACATAGGGATAACGTAGGTTGCGGCGGTTTACGGAGCGGCAGATTAGGGGTTAAAAAAATATGCAGGGGTCAGCGATAGCGGGGGCGGCAGATTAGGGGTTAATAAGACTTGGGGTACATGTTAGGGTGTTAGGTGCAGACGTAGGAAGTGTTTCCCCATAGGAAACAATGGGGCTGCGTTAGGAGCTGAACGCTGCTTTTTTTGCAGGTGTTAGGTTTTTTTTCAGCTCAAACAGCCCCATTGTTTCCTATGGGAGAATCGTGCACGAGCACGTTTTTGAGGCCGGCCGCGTCCGTAAGCAACTCTGGTATCTAGAGTTGCATTTGCGGTAAAAATGCTCTACGCTCCTTTTTTGGAGCCTAACGCAGCATTTGATTAAACTCTCGATACCAGAGTTAATTTTATGGTGCGGCCAGAAAAAAGCCCGCGGAGCGTTAACAGCCCTTTTACCGCCAAACTCCAAATCTAGGCCTGAATATATCCAGAACCCAAAGGATCTCCACTGACCGTAGAGACTGAAATTGAATACTCTTTCTTTAGTAAGGGTATAGAGTGAGTAGAGACGAATGTAGAGTCAATGAACACTCCTCCAGCACCAGAATCGATAAGAGCTTGGGTATGAATCTTACTATGTCCAATTTGAAGGGTTACTGGAACAAAAAGTTTCTTGTATAGGGAATGACAACTGTTTTGGCTTAACTCAGTTCCCTGGACTAGAGTTAAGCCCTGGCTTTTACTGGCCTAGTAGGACAATCCCTTAATAAATGCCCTTTAAGGCCACAGTACAGACACAAGCCAAGAGTCCGTCTTCTCAAGCGTTCAGTCTCAGTTAATTTTATACTTCCCACTTCCATGGGTTCAGCCTGATCAGTAGTAGGAGAGGCAGGAGTGACTGGATTAGAAAAACGAGGAGCCAAACGAAAAGGAGTTCGAGTTGAAGACCTCTGTGTTCTATCCTTTTCTTGTTGGCGTTCACGAAACCTGGCGTCGAGACTGATACAAAGATTTATTAAGGCTTCTAAGGATTCTGGAAGTTCCCGATACACCAATTCATCCTTGAGACGCTCAGAAAGTCCTTTACGAAAAGCGGCTCTAAGTGCTCCCTGATTCCAAGTAGTTTCAGAGGCAAGGGTGCGGAACTCAATAGCGTATTGAGAAACTGGTTGACTACCTTGACGTAAATCCAAGAGAGTGGCTTCAGCAGCGGATGACCTTCCAGGTTTATCAAATACATTGAAAACATAGAGAGAAATGTATCAACATCCAAAAGTATAGGGTCATTCTTTTCTAGCAAAGGTGATACCCAAGCCAAGGCTTTTCCTTTCATTAAGGAAATAAGAAATGTGATTCTAGAAGAGGGAGTAGCAAAAAGAGTAGGGCTATTCCGGAAATGGAGACGGCATTGATTCAAAAAGCCTCTACATTCTTCAGGGTTCCCATCATATTTATCCGGAAGAGGTATCCTGGGACTCAGTTGTACCTGAGACTGATTGTTAGGAATCGAAGGAGGTAATGCCTCAATAGGATTAGGATTGGGATTAGGATTGGGAGGTGCAGTAGCAACCAAATTTTGTAATAGAGCAGTTATTTGATCAAGTTTAGTGTCCAGAGACTGCAAGTGGGTGGCATGAGATCCCAATAGCTGTCCCTGGTGAGCCACGGCCATGGATAATTCAGTGGGTTCCATTTATGGCCCGTTTGTAATGTCAGCCATTTAGGAATCAGTCCGGGATGCAACCCAACTGCTAGCATGAATAGAAAGCACACGCTAGCACACTGAGAAATAACCAGGACGTGACCCACTCAGGAAACAGATGAGAATGGTAACAAAAATAATAATTGTTCCAGTATGCAAGGAAGCCACAAAGGAAAAAACGTCCCTTTAAGCAGGTTAGAAAAATACAAAGAAAATGCTCTTATTTGCAGTTTTGAAAAGGTCCCTTTAAGCAGGCTTGTAACAAAAAGGCAAAGTTCTCTCTTGCAGCTTGAAAAAGTAAAAGACCCTTTAAGCAGGTTTGCAACAAACAGAAAGACAAAGTTCTCTTTTGCAGCTTGAAAGTAAATGTCCCTTTAAAGCAGGTTTATAACAAACAGAAAGGCAAAGTTCTCTTTTGCAGCTTGAAAGTAAATGTCCCTTTAAGCAGGTTTATAACAAACAGAAAGGCAAAGTTCTCTTTTGCAGCTTGTAAAAGTAAAAGTCCCTTTAAGCAGGTTTATAACAAACAGAAAGGCAAAGTTCTCTTTTGCAGCTTGTAAAAGTAAATGTCCCTTTAAGCAGGTAGTAATATTTATCCAAGAAAAGATTGTGGAATAAGGCATAAGCAAGGTCAGGCAGGCAGTAGTCGGCATCCAAACATCAGTAGTAGAATAAGGCAAAAGCAAGGTCAGGCAGGCAGAAGTCGGTATCCAAATAACAGTAGCAGGGTTAAAGCAAAAGCAAGGTCAGGCAGGCAGAAGTCGGTATCCAAACATCAGTAGTAGGGTTAAGGCAAAAGGCTTGGTCAGGCAGGCAGAAGTCGGTACACAAGAATATAAAACAGAATTTGGTATGGTACTCACAAACTCCAAGGGGAACAAACAAACGGGCCCCGAGTAAGATCTCCCGCCGTGGTTTAAAGGCAGAAGCGGCGACGTCATCAGAGGGGTGTGTCGGAGGAAGCGTCACGTTGCTAAGCAACGTGACGTCATTCACTCAGAGAAGATCCGGGAGCCGCGGTGACACGGCGATGAACGGACAAAATCATGACAATAATTACCAATTTACCTGTAAAATAAATCCTAACCTAAGTTACAAATACACCTACACTATCAATAAATTAAATAAACTACAAATATCTAAACTAAAATACAATAAAATAAACTAAACTAAATTACAAAAACAAACAAACACTAAATTACAAAAAATAAAAAAAAATATTACAAGATTTTTAAGCTAATTACACCTATTCTAAGCCCCCTAATAAAATAATAAAGCCCCCCAAAATAAAAAAATTTCCCTGCCCTATTCTAAATTTAAAAAGTTCAAAGCTCTTTTACCTTACCAGCCCTTAAAAGGACCTTTTGCGGGGCATGCCCCAAAAAAACTGCCCTTTTGCCTGTAAAGAAAAACACAATACCAACCCCCAACATTACGACCCACCACCCACATACCCCTATTCTAAACCCACCCAAACCTCCCTTAAATAAACCTAACTCTACCCCCCTGAAGATCTCCCTACCTTGTCTTCACCCAGCCGGGCAGAACTCTTCATCCGATCCGGGCGATGTCTTCAATCAAGCGGCAAAGAAGTCTTCTTCCATCTGGGCGATGTCTTCAAGCAAGCGGCAGAGAAGTCTTCTTCCATCCAGCGATGTCTTCAAGCAAAGCGGCATCTTCAATCTTCTTTCTTCGCTCCTCCGCCGCGGAGAATCCATCCGGCACGAAGACTGAACGAGGAATGAGGTACCTTTAAATGACGTCATCCAAGATGGCGTCCGTCGAATTCCGATTGGCTGATAGGATTCTATCAGCCAATTGGAATTAAGGTAGAAAAATCTGATTGGCTGATTGAATCAGCCAATCAGATTCAAGTTCAATCCGATTGGCAGATTCCCTGCTTGCTTTTTCCCAGAAATATTTCATATACAATGTTACCAATGCACAAGAGAATTCTGGGTAAGATATGCAAATTCTCAGTTTTTTTGCTTCAAAGTACTGTTTTAACACAGTGATCCTTTTAACAGGATTATTGCAGCAAACCAGAAATCACTCACTAGACAGCCTGTTTAGCAGTGATGTGCGGTGACTTCAGAGGCTGGTGAGGCAGTGTCTAGGAATCGGATACGCCTTCATTCTTTAGATATCCTTTGTTGAAGAAATAGCAATTGCACATGGGCGAGCCAATATCTATATGCAGCCACCATTCAGTATCTACTGAGCATATTTAGATATGATTTTCAACAAAGGATATCTGATTTTCTTCATTCTTTTGATATCCTTTGTTGAAAAGCATATCTAAATATGCTCTGTAGCTACTGAGCATATTTAGATATGAATTTCAACAAAGGATATCTGATTTCCTTCATTCTTTTGATATCCTTTGTGGACAAGCATATCTAAATATGCTCAATAGCTACTGAGCATATTTAGATATGCTTTTCAACAAAGGATATCAAAAGAATGAAGTAAATCAGATATCCTTTGTTGAAATTCATATCTAAATATGCTCAGTAGCTACAGAGCATATTTAGATATGCTTTTCAAAGGATATGTGTGTGTGTAGTGTATATCTGCATGTGTATGTATATGTGTGTAATTGTATACATGTGTGTGTGTTTAGTGTATATCTGCTTGTGTATGTATATGTGTGTAATTGTATACATGTGTGTGTTTAGTGTATATCTGCATGTGTATGTATATGTGTGTGTAATTGTATACATGTGTGTGTGTTTAGTGTATATCTGCATGTGTATGTATATGTGTGTATACATGTGTGTGTTTAGCGTATATCTGCTTGTGTATGTATATGTGTGTAATTGTATACATGTGTGTGTTTAGTGTATATCTGCATGTGTATGTATATGTGTGTATACATGTGTGTGTTTAGCGTATATCTGCATGTGTATGTATATGTGTGTGTAATTGTATACATGTGTGTGTGTTTAGTGTATATCTGCATGTGTATGTATATGTGTGTATACATGTGTGTGTTTAGCGTATATCTGCTTGTGTATGTATATGTGTGTAATTGTATACATGTGTGTGTTTAGTGTATATCTGCATGTGTATGTATATGTGTGTATACATGTGTGTGTTTAGCGTATATCTGCATGTGTATGTATATGTGTGTAATTGTATACATGTGTGTTTAGTGTATATCTGCATGTGTATGTATATGTGTGTAATTGTATACATGTGTGTGTTTAGTGTATATCTGCATGTGTATGTATATGTGTGTATACATGTGTGTGTTTAGCGTATATCTGCATGTGTATGTATATGTGTGTATACATGTGTGTGTTTAGTGTATATCTGCATGTGTATGTATATGTGTGTAATTGTATACATGTGTGTGTTTAGTGTATATCTGCATGTGTATGTATATGTGTGTATACATGTGTGTGTTTAGTGTATATCTGCATGTGTATGTATATGTGTGTATACATGTGTGTGTTTAGTGTATATCTGCATGTGTATGTATATGTGTGTATACATGTGTGTGTTTAGTGTATATCTGCATGTGTATGTATATGTGTATATACATTTGTGTGTGTTTTTGCCTTTACAACAACACAAGTACATTAGTTATCATAATATCTAGTTGCAAGTTCAACACATACAAACCAAAATAATGTAACATGTCTATCTATTGTACGTTGTATTATTTCTATCTAGAAATAAATCTCACCTTCATCTTAGCAAAAAGAAGAAAAAGAAAAAAGAGAAAACTTTGTGGCCCTTTGAGACAGAAGTTTGGACACCCCACAATCTACAAGAACACAAGTGTGTGTGTTATAAATAATATCAACTAACTAACTTCATCAAGTGCCGCCAGCCGCCACCTACCTAAAAAAAGAATGTGATTCAATAGATTGGCAGCCTCAGTCACTCACTATAAGTCAGACTCAGAGTCACACAAAGCTCCCTCCCAATAGCCCCCACTCTTCATTTAACCAGGTATATTTTTCACAATTGAGCAGTGACAGCCATTTTACCCCATGGCTGCTAGTAACATAAAAATCAACATTTTGTCTCTCTGCAGTCTGCACTCTGCACCACAAATGAACAGCAGTTTGACCCCCTTGACTGCCACTTATTTACTTCTGCTCCATATTTGTAATGCAGTGATGCATATGAGATATTTTACATTAATTAAACCTATGGACTTTAAAAAACTGGACAAATAAATAACTAGTATCAATAATTTCCACTACATATTGCCTATTATTTAAATACACCTCTCCTCATTTACATCTTGCCTTCCCTAGGTAGAACAAAAAATTGACTTGCAAATTTTTGGATATGGACAGTTGGACACCATTGATAATTGGGGGTATTTCAGTAATTATTGGGGTTCTTAGCAGCCCCAAGATCCCTCTTGAGCTGACTCAATAGGTGAGAGGTTACATAAAATAGGTGACTTGATTTAATAATAATTATTACTAGTAGTAGTAAATAACCAAAAACAGGCTACAGCTTTTATAGTGACTGAGACGACAAGGAAGTTGGTTTCTTATTCAAGCTGTTTCTTATTCGGGAAATTCTGTTTATTATTCATGGAAGTTGGTTTCTTATTCAATTTTTTTGTCAGACTGCTTTAAATTGACTTTAAAAAAATAAATAGGTTTTATTAAAATAATAATATGATTCATATAATGTAGTTACACAGAGGTGGAATCTCTTATATAACAATTAGATATACAAACTTGAAAAAAGGGCATACGTTGGCACCACTACAAATATTACTATTTTGAATAAATAACATATATTTTCAAAGGGTTAATAACCATTCGGCCACTGATTTCACTATGATTTTATACAGGGTAGATCCCATTCCCCCTCCATGTCATTCAATTGTTTTTAGCCTGGCCCAATGGTGTTTGTGCCACAGAAATTGATGCCAACACTGGCATAGGTGACATAATTCTCATTTTTGAATAAGTAACAGATATTTTCAAAGGGTTAATAACCATTGGGCCACTGATTTCACTATGAATTTATACAGGGTAGATCCCCCTCCATGTCATGCAATTGTTTTTAGCCTGGCCCAATGGTGTTTTTGGCACAGAAATTGATGCCAACACTGGCATAGGTGACATAATTCTAATTTTTGAATAAGTAACATATTTTCAAAGGGTTAATAACCATTGGGCCACTGATTTCACTTTGAATATATACAGGGCAGATCCTCTTCCATGCCATGCAATTGCTTTTAGCCTGGCACAATGGTGTTTTGGCACAGAAATTGATGCCAACCCTGGCATAGGTGACATAATTCTCATTTTTGAATAAGTAACCGATATTTTCAAAGGGTTAATAACCATTGGGCCAGGCTAAAAACAATAGCATGGCATGGAGGGGGATCTACCCTGCAGATATTCATAGTGAAATCAGTGGCCCAATGGTTATTAACCATTTGAAAATATCTGTTACTTATTCAAAATTGAGAATTATGTCACCTATGCCAGGGTTGGCATCAATTTCTGTGCCCAAAACACCATTGGGCCAGGCTAAAAACAATTGCATGGCATGGAGGGGGATCTACCCTGTATATATTCATAGTGAAATCAGTTTCCCAATGGTTATTGACCCTTTGAAAATATATGTTATTTATTCAAAATAGTAATATTTGTAGTGGTGCCAACGTATGCCCTTTTTTCAAGTTTGTATATCTGTTATATAAAGAGATTCCACCTCTGTGTAACTTACATTTATATGAATCATATTATTATTTTAATAAAACCTATTTTTTTATTTTAAAAAAAATTGAATAAGAAACCAACTTCCATGAATAAGAAACAGAATTTCACGAATAAGAAACAGCTTGAATAAGAAACCAACTTCCTTGTCGTGTGACTGAGCCTGCTGGGGCCCTGGGCCATCTTTTCTTTTAGGCGGCACTAAGTTGAAGTTAGATAACTTGAGTTGAACTTGTCAACTTGATATACATTTATTACAACGAACTTGCAGCCTCGCTGCCTCTATAGTCAAGGGAAGTGACTTGAGTCACTTGACTATTTTGGCAGCGAGGTTGCAAGTTCGTTGTAATAAATGTATAAGTTCAACTTCAACTCACGTTATCTAACTTCAACTTAGTGCCGCACTGCCGCCTAAAATAAAAGATTGGCCCAGGGCCCCAGCAGGCTCAGGAGGACAGGAGTCACTATAAAAGGCTGAGGCCCGCCACCGCCACTGACAGTCTGACACCTACCTAAATCAATCTAATAGTAATCACAATTATTATATCACAATACATAGTCGATTCGAACTTCGAAGTTAACACAGTCACTGTCACACAACAACAGAAGAAGACAGTGAGTCAGTCAACCTGAACCCCAACCCCGCCACCACTGACCTACCTAAAAAGATGCGCCGCCGCCAAATATAGATAACAAGTACAACAAGACAAGTTGAAGTAGTCTTCTACGCTCCGGTTGCATGCAGAGGCGTAACTAGAAACCACAGGGCCCAGGTGCAAGAATCTAAGAAGGGCCCCCACCCAAAAAAGTGAGTTTTAAACATATATTATTATTTTTTTTAACATTTATTACAGAAAAAAATGTGAATCAGATCACGTCTGCAAAAGGAGGTACCCTGTGCAAACTGTCTGTGAGATGGTCTGACCCCCCCCTATTACTGTATATAGTGACACTGTTTAACCCACCAGTACTGTATATAGTGAGTCAGTGACACAGTCTGTAATCTGCCGGTGAGATGGCTGGCCTGACCCTACCAGCCCCAGTACTTTATGTCACAGACTACTGTGGTCACTTTATAGTCCTGCCCCCCATACTGTATATAGTGGTACTGTATAGTGACATTGTTTACCCCCTCCCCTCATGCTGTAGTAACAAGGTCTGTAATTTGATGGTTCCACAAACAAACACAATTGCGACCTCAGCACCCCCTGTAGCTTTGCCCCTGGACAGACAATAAGCACTGTGATATTACTGTGACACTGGCACCAATTAGCTCAGACAATAAGCATTGTGATATTACTGTGACACTGGTACAAATTATCTGAGACAGATAATAAGCACTGTGATATTAATGTGACACTGGCACCAATTAGCTCAGACAATAAGCACTGTGATATTACTGTCTGCTTATTGTCTGAGATAATTGGTGCCAGTGTCACAGTAATATCACAGTGCTTATTGTCTGAGATGCTTGGTGCCAGTGTCACAGTAATATCACAGTGCTTATTGTCTGAGATAATTGGTGCCAGTGTCACAATAATGTCACAGTGCTTATTGTCTGAGATAATTGGTGCCAGTGTCACAGTAATATCACAGTGTTTATTGTCTGAGATACTTGGTGCCAGTGTCACAGTAATATCACAGTGATTATTGTCTGAGATACTTGGTGCCAGTGTCACAGTAATATCACAGTGTTATTGTCTGAGATACTTGGTGCCAGTGTCACAGTAATATCACAGTGTTTATTGTCTGAGATACTTGGTGCCAGTGTCACAGTAATATCACAGTGTTTATTGTCTGAGATACTTGGTGCCAGTGTCACAGTAATATCACAGTGTTTATTGTCTGAGATAATTGGTGCCAGTGTCACAGTAATATCACAGTGTTTATTGTCTGAGATACTTGGTGCCAGTGTCACAGTAATATCACAGTGCTTATTGTCTGAGATAATTGGTGCCAGTGTCACAGTAATATCACAGTGCTTATTGTCTGAGATGCTTGGTGCCAGTGTCACATTAATATCACAGTACTTATTGTCTGAGATACTTGGTGCCAGTGTCACAGTAATATCACAGTACTTATTGTCTGAGATACTTGGTGCCAGTGTCACAGTAATATCACAGTACTTATTGTCTGAGATACTTGGTGCCAGTGTCACAGTAATATCACAGTGCTTATTGTCTGAGATACTTGGTGCCAGTGTCACAGTAATATCACAGTGCTTATTGTCTGAGATAATTGGTGCCAGTGTCACAGTAATATCACAGTGCTTATTGTCTGAGATGCTTGGTGCCAGTGTCACAGTAATATCACAGTGTTTATTGTCTGAGATACTTGGTGCCAGTGTCACAGTAATATCACAGTGTTTATTGTCTGAGATACTTGGTGCCAGTGTCACAGTAATATAACAGTGTTTATTGTCTGAGATACTTGGTGCCAGTGTCACAGTAATATCACAGTGTTTATTGTCTGAGATACTTGGTGCCAGTGTCACAGTAATATCACAGTGCTTATTGTCTGAGATAATTGGTGCCAGTGTCCCAGTAATATCACAGTGCTTATTGTCTGAGATAATTAGTGCCAGTGTCCCAGTAATATCACAGTGCTTATTGTCTGAGCTAATTGGTGCCAGTGTCACAGTACTATCACAGTACTTATTGTCTGAGATATTTGGTGCCAGTGTCACAGTAATATCACAGTGCTTATTGTCTGAGATAATTGGTGCCAGTGTCACAGTAATATCACAGTACTTATTGTCTGATATGCTTGG